>NW_010412831.1:2804-3376 GCF_000710305.1 Buceros rhinoceros silvestris | reverse complement strand
GGGGGGGGTTTGCCACTGAAAATATCTCAGCTTTTTCTCAAATATCTTAAGCGCTAGTACACAAACTAAATAGCTGACCAGAGTCATCCTGCAGCGCAGGATGGGCTGTGGAACAGGGAATCGCTGTGTCTGCCCTCAGAAATGGTGGATGGATGATCCTGCCCGAGGGGGAACCCGATTCCCCCTTGCCCTGGGACAGCCCTTGTCTCCAGACCCCAACTGCTCTGCACTAAAGGGACAGCGGAGAGACTTCGCTTGCAGCATCTCCAAGGGAAGCATAACTTCATTATATTTTAGCTCTTGGGATAATTAGTTACCTTGGGAATTTATGTGGTTTTTTTGAGTAATTACAAGTAGCAACCTCCTGGGTGGTGCAGAGAGCCAGGACAGAAAGGCAGCGCTCAGCCTGCACAGAGCAGGAGGAGGGTTTTAAATTATTTTTAAATACTTCTCCTGAGCGAACAGATTTACGGTGGGCTGTAAATGTTTTCAGCGCTGAGTTATAGTAGCGCTGTGCAGGCCCGGGCTTGCTGGCAGCCGCCGCGGCAGCCCTGCTGTAAAGGCACTGGTAT
>NW_010412831.1:1902-2652 GCF_000710305.1 Buceros rhinoceros silvestris | reverse complement strand
CTCAGGGGTGCTCATAAATCTCATTAAAAAAAAAAAAAGATAATGAGTCAAACTGGTATGGGGGGAGCACTGGGAGGGGGAGATCTGCACCCAGGGGCTGCGTCTCGAGGCTCAGCCTCTCCAGCCTGTTCCACTGGGGATTAAATACAATGGTGATAAAATAACGGAGACCCAGACGGTCACTGCAGAAATCCTGCTGCGGGGCCACCCCAGGAGCGTTGCCTCGCCTCGCCCTGCCGAAGGGCTGGAATTGAACCCATCAGGGGCTCGGGGGGAAGGCTGCTACCCAGGGCCAGCGCTCAGGGCACCCCCGAGCACCAGAAGTCCCGTTGAACAGGAGCAGGAGGGTGGGGGTGAGACCCAGGCACCGCGATCTGCCCCTGGCAGGAGACGGAGCCTTCCCTAACTGCTGGTTCCGTTTGTCTTCTCAGTTCCCATCCTCTCTTGCACAGAGGCGGTTGAAAACCTTCCTGCTCGGCACAGAGCTCGGGGGTCATCGCCGCGCCGCCGTCAGTCCGAGTCAATCCCGCCTTAACCCGCTTTGATGATTTTTCCACCGCCTTGATTCCCTGTATTGGGAAGGCGATGGATGTCCTTTCCCGGGCTGCCCGCTGCGGGGACCCTCCTTCCTGCTGCTCTCACTCAAGCCTCTGCCCTCAGCCCCGAGTTTTCTTGTCCCTCCCCCAGCACCAGCCCCGTTTCACAGCTCTCTTTGGGCTGCCCTTGTGCAGAGCTTTAGGGAACGGCGGT
>NW_010412831.1:710-1741 GCF_000710305.1 Buceros rhinoceros silvestris | reverse complement strand
CTGGGCCGTGCGCCACAGGCGGCCGTACCCACTCGCAGCAGTCGCTTTCGCCAAGTGCCGCGTGCGTGCTTGGGAAGCCTGGTTTCACTCTGCTCTAAATATGAAATGCCATTTGTTGCGTAGCCGGTTCCTCGCGGTGCTCTGTCGGTGTGACGCTGCGGCTCGCTCGAGAGCGCCTTCCAAGTGGGAGATAAGCGGGGAGCTGGCTGAGAGCCCCTGGAATTACCCATATCAAGTCATCAACCTGTATGGAACTAGCATCAAATTCAGTTGAGGTAAACACTTCACTACTAGATTTGACAATTGTTTGCTCTCAGCCAGAGATTATTGAGTTTCTGCAAGCTGGGTTACAAGCTGACAAGTACACTGCAACTATCATGGTGCTGCAATCATTACAGTGCTGCCTGGGTGGGGAGGTGGTGCTGACAGAGTCCTGGGGAGAGATGTAGCCATGAACCCCTTGTGCCAGCACATGAGACAGTCCTGGTGGCAACGGATGCGCTTCGACCCTCCTCCTTGGGGAGAGCGCCCTGAACCCAGATCCCCTGGGAAGGTTGGGGGAAGCAGCTTCTTGGCACAAGAGGTGGCACATCCCCAGGTGGCCGCAGCCAGAGCGTCCCTAGGGCTTTGCAGAGCTTCCCCAGATGGACCACCCTGGCACGGGACGGTGCTTGTAGGTGTCCTTGGCTCCCCAGAGTGGTTGAGGCTCAAGGTAGTGGGATGCGGGAGATGCTCTTTGTGGTCTTGGCTGGTCGGAGCGATATGGCTGTGACTAGAATCAGAACCACGGACTGGTTTGAGTTGAAGGAACCTTCAGAGCTCTTCCAGTCCAACCCCTGCAGGGAGCAGGGACATCTGCCCCCAGAGCAGGGACATCTGCCCCCAGAGCAGGGGGCTCAGAGCCCCAAGGGCCAAATGACCTGGGATGGGGCCAGCGATGGGGCTGCTCCCACCTCTCGGGGCAGCCTGGGCCAGGCTCTCCCCACCCTCAGCAGCAACAATCTCTCCCTTCTCTCTGCTCTGACTCTCCC
>NW_010412831.1:0-525 GCF_000710305.1 Buceros rhinoceros silvestris | reverse complement strand
AGCCTCCTCTGCTCCAGACTCTTGTTCCTGGCTGCTGTTTCCTGGCAGCCCTTCGGAGCTGCTGCTGCCGGGCTCGGCGCGGGGTTATTTAACGCATGTCTCTATTAGCAGGGTGTCAGATGCAGCGGTAGGAATTACAGCCTCACGGGCTAAGCCTGCTCTATCTGGGGGCTCAGTTCTGCTCCACTGAACCTCTTCCCAATTACCCGGACATGATCCGTGCTGTGAGGTGCTGGCAGACGTGTTCTCGCCCTGTTCCCTGCCAGGGAACCGCACATCAGCTCCTGCCCTGCCACGGGGCAGGGAATCGGTGGCTGGAGATGCTGGGGGGCTTCAAGCAGGCTCTGGGATGGGGGAGTGGGGTGGGAGCTGGTGAGCTTGGACTGGGGACCTGTGGTGGTAGATAGACCCCTGGATTATCTACACCCCGGCTGCATCTGCCCTGTCCTCGATGAACGCCGCTCCCTCCATCCCGGTGCTGCCTGAGGATGCTCAGCCAGCCCCTCGTTCCCCCAAGAGCAGCAG
>NW_010412830.1:0-482 GCF_000710305.1 Buceros rhinoceros silvestris | reverse complement strand
CCCCGGCTGGCGGGGTGGCAGCCGGGTGCATGCCATGGGTGCAATGGGTGACACGTGGCGTCTGGGCGCGGCCTCGCGCGTGGGGCTCTTGTGCCCCACTTATGCCAGTTTGGCCCCAAATCGTGCTGGGTTCGCCGGAGCAGGTCCCTCCTGCGCTGGTTGTGTGTGGGTGGCTCAGCGGTGTCCGTAGGGGCCTCGCAGCTGGATCCAGGGGGAAACTGAGGCACGGTGGGGATGTGGTAGTCGTGCTGTAGCTGAGGCTGGGGGGGAAGGAAGAGCACCAGAGCGGGACCCGCCTGCAGCCCTTCCTCCCCAGTAATCAGGCTCTTCCCAAGCGTCCGGAGGATGTTTGCTGGTGGCTCCTGGCCAGCTCCGGGCGGGCGGAGGGGCGGGAGCTGGGACCCACGGCACGGTTCGGGGCGGCCCCTCGTTTCCCACGGGCTGGCACAGGTAGGGACCCCCCCCACATCGTGGCTCCGTGG
>NW_010412829.1:419-1891 GCF_000710305.1 Buceros rhinoceros silvestris | reverse complement strand
AAAGGCCCCCAAGCAGTGCTTCCGGTCACCCCGGGAGCAGGAACAGCGGCTGCTTTGAGTCAGCACAAGCATGACGCCACCGCTTCAGTTTGCCAGCAGCGCCCACCCACCCTGCACAGCAGAGCTGGCTGCGGAGCCACAGGCAGAGGAGTCCCTCAGCACCCTGCCACAGGGCTGCCCCAGCCCTGCCTGGGCAGCGAGGGCAGCAGCCGGAGCCGCGGGCAAGCAGGGCACATCCCTCCCTGGGCAGAGCCCCCTCACCACAGGCAGGGATGGAGGCAGCGGTTACCGAGAGGATGCGACCTAAACCCGGTGTGGTTTGTCCAGTAGAAGAGGGGTGACTCGCGCAGGTGCCAGAAGTGGAGGCTGCACAAATAAGAGATGTCATGCAGAAAAGGAGGAAATACTATTTTTGAGCTGAAGAGCGGCAGTGGGGCCCTGAGAGGCAAGTGTTGTGCAAGAGCTGTGGTGCAGCTGCAAAGGTAGAGGTGGCAGGAACCAAGTCAACCTGGTGTCAGGATCTCAGGGTTTCTCACCGGCGTTTCAGAGATGGGTATCAGGGCTTTGCTGAGAGGGAAATCACACTGCTTCACAGAAGAGATTGTTGTAGAACCACACGTGCCCTGATGCAAGGGGTATGTGGGCACCGCATTTTACTGCTTTTTTGTGGGGTTATTTTTGTGGTGGGGGAAGCACACAGAAAGCAGATTCCCAAGTGCCTTTGACCATACCGACACGTTCAGACCAGGCCTCATAAATCATCTCTTCCTCCTGCTGCTAATAAAAAGTCCAGAGATTTCTGCTTATGAGAGGGATGAGAAAGAGCCGACGTGTGCTGCAGGCAGCACCGGGATGAGCCCCCGGCCCCTCAGCGCTGTGGTGCCAGACACACGGGACACCTCTTGGGACTCCCTGCGTTCCCCCTGCCATCCTTAATTAATACTGCTCAGCTAACAGCCCGCAAATGAGCTCAACTCTTCTGTGCGAGTTGGCCTCGGATTGCACTTGGGTATGCAAAACCCTTTGGGCAGAGGAGATTGCAGTTGCTCCCGACTGGCCCTCCAGACCATGCTCCCAGCCCCTCACGTCCCAGTGACTGCAGGACATGGACCGACTGCTGCTTTGTAGCCACCGAGAATTGCACTTTTCCACAGGAAAAGGATAAAAGTAGTATCCCCAGCTCCACCAGCATGTGGGTATTTAGTCTCCCTGCTCAGGAACTCCATGAGGGCCAGAACATGCTCAGTTTCCACAAACGTTTGCTATTTATACAGCACTCTGTAAACTCCAAGTCATAAATATTTCTATGAAAGACCCAAACTTGTGTTTTTTCTGTAGGAAGGACACAAGCCCAAAGGAGATGACAAGAGCAAGCAGGCTATAGAAAAAGGTTTACAGCAAAAACTCCCTCTCGCCTGCCTCCTGAGATACAGGTAAGCACTTCCCAGGAGAGGCAGAGGATGGAGGGCACT
>NW_010412829.1:0-297 GCF_000710305.1 Buceros rhinoceros silvestris | reverse complement strand
GAGGCGGAGGATGGAGGGCGCCGCCCAGCCAGCCCCGAGCCCCCCGCCGCGGTCACTGCTGGCTCAAAGGCCTCATGTGCAGCTGCACAGCCAGACTTTCCAGGAAGCACCCCCGGGACCCAGTGCTTCTCCGCCCCATCCCAGCTGCCCATGCCCTGCTCCGTCCTGCTCCCTGCACCAAGGGAGCGCGACCCAGGCACACCCTGCAGCAGAAAAAGCCAAGGTGACAGGAGACCTGATGTTCAGAGCATCACAGTAATGGCCACAGGCATCTCGGCACTTCAGTCCACAGCACAG
>NW_010412828.1:0-12333 GCF_000710305.1 Buceros rhinoceros silvestris | reverse complement strand
AACCGGAACATTGGCACATGAAGCAACCCCCAGGAGCAGCAGATTAGGGAAAAGTGAGTGATAAAACGCAGGTCCCTGAGTTTCACTCTGTGTCTAAGAACTAAAAGGGCTTTGCCATCCCTGCCTCTTTCATTTATCACCAACATATTGTGGTCCTGCAAGAGGACCACAGAAGAATCATCCATTTAAAGACCATCACCTCTTTTGGAGCCTCCCAGGGCCACTAACCGTTCTAATTCAGAAGTCGAACTCTGGCAGGCCAAGACGATGCTTTCCGCAGACCTGTTCAGAGCAGAGCAGGCAGGGGTCCTGACGTGGCTGGACACCCCAGGGTGTTCTGGAGGACTGAGTTTGTTTAGGATACCTGTGCCTTGTGCCCTGTACCATTGCACCTGAGAGGAGAGACGTGTCCAGCTGGTATGGTCAGACTTGCAATATTCTACCCACCCCACTGCAGTTTACATCAAGCTGCTCTGTAAGGGAGGGGTGGAAGGATGCCACCTTGTCAGGGCCCTTCTGCCCTCTTGTCACAGAAGAGCTTTCGAATGTCGGAGCTTTTGAATGTCTCTTTTAAGATTTTCGTTAGCACAGATATTGTCAGCCCATTTTTCAGGGAGGAAGACACCCATGGAGAGCTGGGGAAAACCACTGTCACCTCGAGCACAAAGCCTCGCTGCTTTTCCACCCCTGCTTGGGGATTTTTGCTGAAGCGCACTTTCGGGCTTCTCAGGGTGCCGGTTTTATAGAAGATATGTGAGGGGACCCACAGGGGAGGGTGGGTTCCAGTGCTGTAGATACTCACCAGGGAACAGCAGGGCATTGAGTACAGATTAGATAACTCCAGAGTTCAGATAACCCAGATCAGCGATGGAGCAAAGTCCCGAGAGCTCCGAAGCACACGGCTCAAATCTGCGGAGGGCCGAACTCTGAGGCCACGGTTCCTCCCCAGCTATAGAGCATCACCCCCGCTGCAGAGTCAGCTGTGGGAAGCAGGTCCCAGCATGGCATGTGGTAATTCACAACCAGCGAGGCGTCCCAGGACAGACGCACTGCAGGCCTGGCTTCCATTGTCTCCTGTGTACACACCGGAGCAGAAATAAACAGGACATTGTCAAAAACAAAGCCCCAAGTGATGTTGGGAAACATCAGTTGCCTCTTACATAACGTGAGGCAGCTCGGCATGCCCAGGATGTTGCCTGTATGTTTTGGAGCTTGCCCAGTACTGGCAGAGCAGACGGTGCGCGGGGAGGTGTAGCTGTTGCTATGGCTCCCTAATACCTTCTGCCGGGTTACCAGAGCTGTCTGCAGAAACCATAGCACTTCAGCTTTGTTTGCATGGACCTTCCAGTTTTTAAATAAAACTTTGCACAAGCCAGAAACTGAGCCCTCAGCCCACTCCAGAGCAGGGAGGATTTTATCACTGCAGCAACTGAACACGTACGTCAACATTTGTTCCTCTGGGTCTCATTGCTCTGGAAGACCCATGTTCTGGGAGGCGGGGTGGGTGCCTCGTTGGCTGGCTAGGGAGTCATTTGCTTTATGGGGTTTATTTTTTTTCCCATCGAGAGACCAGAGCTGTGTCTGGGAAGAGACGGTAACATTTTGGGTGTTCATCAGAGAGAGTCTCTGCTGCAAGGCTCAGCTAGAGAAGCAGCAGATCTCCAACAGAAGTGCATCAGAAGGTCACACATCCAGAGTAGGTGACAGGCTGGAAACAAGCACCTCTTCCTGGAGCACAGAAGATACAGGTTCCAGTGCAGACAGTGAAGAGATCTTAGGGAGCCCTCAGCCTTTTGACTTCAGCCGTAGTTAGCCTAACAGCAAACAGCCTGGTCTTTGATTACGGGGCAGTCAGGCCCTGGTCACTGTTTCTGGCCAAAGCAGAAGAGGTATTTGTGGGTCTAAGAAGTTTGTGCTTACAAAAAAGATTCTTACCCTCAAAAAAAATCAGGTTTGAACAAGCCCATGTTTCCAAACAAGAACCTGCTTGGTAGAACCATGGTTTTGTCCAACACTATCTACTGCTTCAGGGCCTCCTGGGAGGGCAGGGGACGTGCGGATGTGAGGTGATAGAAAAGCTGCTTATAGTTATGACACTGCAGAGTGGCTTTTTTGGAGGAAATAGCTTAGATTTACTGCACTAAAAACTCTTTTGTATTGTGCAAGGGGTGTAAGCAGTTGCAGCACTCAGAGGAGAGAGCCAGCTCCGTCAGCAGTCTCTCGGTAATGGATGGGTTCAATAGGGCCAGTAGGTAGGCAGGGAGCTGAAGGTGCCACTTGGGCCCAGAGCTGTGGTATTGCACAGAAGGACTGCTGGGGTCACTGAGCACCTCATCACCATAGTCAGAGGCTGCCTCCTCACATCACTGCACCCTTCCATGGGGTGAGAATCCTGAGACTGACCTCTCCAAAACCTGGCTGCCTAAAAGGTTAGCACCAGAGTAAGCTGGTCGTGCAGCCTCCCTTCACTTCCACATCTTACCCACCCCAAGAGGAAGTGGCATGGGTGACCTTCTGGAATTGTGGAGATTGCACAGCATGGGGGCCTTCTCCAATTTCCTGTAGGAGTTTGCAGTGAAGATCCAGTCAGTAGAGTCAGTGCTGCCTGGGGTGAGGTTTATCTCATCTCGAAATCAACGCTACATGGGTTAGAAGGATCTCTCCTTACAGTGCCTGTCTCTCTTCACTGGCTTTGAAAGGAGCCTATAGGGCCTCTTTCAGCTGTGGCAGCACACTTCACTGACCTGTATCTAAGTGAGATAAATCCTATCCGGAACTGAAGTGCTGTCTTAAATGTTTTGTTAATACCTAAAGTGCATCCTAGTGAGGAGGCAAAGATGGAAAATCCACCAGTTGACCTCATTAATTGACCTCGGCAGTGCCACTGACTCTGGAACCTTTGAGGGACTAGATAGTTTTCGGCATTTTGAGAAAAGCCAGAAGAGGGTGGCCACAGAGTTAGTAATAGGCTAAGAATTAAGAACTGATCCCACAGAATTTCACCTCCCACAGCTTGGTATGAATGGAAATTCAGGGAAACTCTGCTTGCTGTGGCAATGATGTACAGAACTTCTCACAGCACTGTCAGGAAGACAGAGGATGCCATACCCGCTTTTTGGCATCAATAATACAACAGTTTATTAATTCTGCAGCAGCAGAAGTTAATTGGCTGGGGATAAATTATGAACGTAGCAGGAGGCACGGAGGTCTGTATTCCTCCTGCTCACAATAAATGAAATCGAGTATTATTAATACATAGCAAGATTAAAGCAATTTCCATCTGATTCATGGCTCCTGCTTTCTCTAAAGACAGGTGAGGTGGACAGAATTGTCTGGTTCTGCTATCAAATCTCAAATATTGCAATCAAATTTGCTTTCTGTCCTAATGAAGAGGGCACCACCAGTGTCTACCACCACCTAAAGCCAGCCAGATCGAAAAAGCAGTAAGATCACTCAGCAGTTTTGTGAAAACTTGCTGTAACATTTAAACTTAGTTGATCCGTTTTTATCAAAGGATAAATAATAAATTACAATTACTCGTGTTTGCTTTTTATGTAATCTAAACTTTAAAAAAAAGGAAAAAAGCCTTTGAAACAAATCAAACTGGCTTAACGACTGCTGGTGAATAAAAGAGTACTGGGGCTGTTTTACCCTGTGTGTTGGCATTGAAATGCTAAATAACCTGCAGACAAGCAACACTTCCAAGATGCCCTGCTAAGAGAGGTCATTAGCCCGCTTCAGAAATAAAAGGAGCAATTCGGTTTGCAAACAAGCTGGAAAAGTTGGAAAACAGAAGGCCAAGGGGGTCATGGGGGAAGCCAACAAACAACCGCTGGAAGGAATGAATTGTGTGGGGAGGGGCCTTCTTGAACACGGTGCGAGATGACAGCAGAAGGGAAAGGCTGGGTTTTCAACACTGCAGAAATGACCAGCGATGCAGGCTGCCCAGAATAATCCAGGGCTCCCAGAGCCCTGGAGAGCCTGGAGAGAGTAGGGGACCACTGTGGAAGCAGGTATGAGGATATCAGGGTCAGTGGTCCTCTTCACCTGGGTCTGATACCAGTGCACTCATTTTGCTCATTATTCGAGAGATATTAGGGACATACCGCACGAATTAGGTGGCCCTGCTTAGAGAGCGTGGCAATGTCTCCCTCTAGTAGCTGCCCCTGGCAATGAAATTTGCCTCCAACTTGCTGTTTTCGATTAAGTGCATTTTCCATTTCCCCATAAATAGAGAGCACTGGCTTTTGCCCGGAGGATATTTGGCTTGTTTCATACCTCTATACCTCTCCTGCATGGCTCACTGCACCAGTGTCGCTGACTGCAGAGCATAATAGTGCATAGCGGTAGTCCTGGCCACCGAAGGAAAAATGTACATTGTGTGAGAGCAGTGAGCATCCAGCTCCATCTGTCCTGAGCTTGCTGCTACCATTTACATAAGTAAACATGAGAACAGGGGAAATGTGAGTCATTCCACTCGGATTCAGGATCGTTTTACACCCTGCCTGCGAGAAGGGAAATGCCCTCAAGAGCATCAGACAGCAGAAGGTCTACCAACCAGACCACCAGCTGCACGAATGCATAGGTCAGGTCCTCTCTTCGTGTACTTGCTATAATGCTTCACCCCAATTTTCTTTTTGTAGCTCTGCAATGGTTGAGTGCTCAAACACTGCTCATTTACCCTCAATGATACCAGTTGCTCTGATGGAAGCTGTTTTGTCTCCCTGCAGACCTCATCTATGGACTCCTCAGACCATCATGGTCAAAGCACCACTCCCACTTTCCTCTCTTGGTCATCTGTCTCAGAAGGACCCTTCCATCACTCAGGTGTCTCCATTGTCACCACATTGTCCTCCAGCCCTTATCCGCAGACCTGTCAGACCCCGCTTCCCACAGGCTCATACCCTGTATCATTCCCTGTCACAATTCTCTCCTCAACAGCCCATGAAAAGTCAGATGTGTGATCTTGGAACATCACTGCTTGCAGAGTCCACTCCCATACCTGTCATCTCTAACTTGCCCTCTATACCCCACCCCCTTCCCCCTGCATTTCACAGGGTCCCTTGGTGGCCTGTCACCAGCCCAGCGCTAAGTGAGCAGGCTGGGGGCTCTAGAACAAGGAGACCCGGCAACATTTCTTTGGTTTTGCACTTTTCTGCAGTCTCATACCAGCAAAGAAAGTGCTTTTAGACAGGAGATCCAAGGTCCAACTACTGACACAAACAGAGGAGCCATCACAATCAAATTCAAAGACTTCCGCCCATGCTCGCCACATGAGTTTGGTTTATTTTCTTCTAAAACCAGGAATCAGAGAACTCTGTTTCTCTGCAGAACTGTAAATTGAAACTAAAGGGTAGATTGAAAAGCAGCCGCTTGTACCGTATAACCAGTGACCTTCCCAAAGAACTTTAATGCCTGGAACATCTTAAAATTTGTTCCGGATCAATTCAATATCACCTCAGCACAAGGCAATCTCTCTATCTGAAAAGGGCTGCGAGGAGGAACAAGCTCGTCTAAGCCAGACTGGCAGTGTTGCAGGTAGGATTTTGATTATGGGAGTGTAGATACCACTTCTCCTTAATGGGATTGAGTGAAAGCTTCAAACGTATTATCCCTTACATGGGATCACTTTTATCTTGGGGTACACAATTTTTTTTTCCTCACTGATGCAGGTTCATCACTTCTGCTGATGCTAATGGAAATCACACACTCTTGCTAACAACGGGGCCACAGAAAGTTACGCATATCCTTTTACCCTCAAGTCAAGTTGGAAATAGCTTTATCCAGAATAATAGAGTGCTCGAACCAGAACATGCCCCAGTCTAAAGAGGGTCTTGCAGTGCACTGGAGAGAATGCTCTGCTGAAGAGGCCTGTGGTGATTTAGAGTGAGTCATTTACCCTTTGACTTGCAGGTTTTTTACCTGTAAAAGCAGGACAAAGGCCCGTTCTCCTGACCCTGTTTTCCTCTTAGCCAGTGGTACTCTTCACAACAGAGTCAGCCCTCGAAAGCGATTCGAATCATACCCAGTGCAGATATGGGTCTTCCCAGCATCTCCACCCTCCAAGAGCAAGCAGGACCTGCGCTTCTTGGAGTTTTATGGCACAGACTAGCAATGTCTCAGGCCTGACATCACTATTGCACAGTGCCCTGGACAGAAGCTCACGCTGATGCCCAAATTAAATTTCCAGTGTGCACAGCCAGCCACAGGGGTTTCCATAGGCTGTACCAAGAGGCTGCAAAATGCCATGACGTACAGGAACTCTAAACTCGCTTCCCAGGAGTTGGTGGGCCCCCAAGGTGGAGCTCTGGAGAGAGCAGCACCAGCAGGCCAGTGCACTCTTGCTGATCTCCCATCCCTGGACCATGTATGCTCCTGCTGTCAGCCGTGGTGGTTCTGCTCCTGCTGCCACCCTGTAGCGGACCTATTCCTATTCTGATACTTGGATCATCTCACAGCTGCTTCATTTCTGAGGGTATGAATTACGCCCCTGGCAGGCCAGGGAGAAGCTGGTGATTTGCAGCTGAGCCCACTGGCTTGTCAAAGAAATCCTTAAAAAAATATATAAATCCCCCAAAAGAAGGAGAAGGAAAAAAAAGGGTAGGAAGCATGAGACATGCCAGCCTGGGAGCAGGCAGCAGCTGGTGTCACCAGCGGTGTTGTGAATGGACAGTGCCCTGTGTCCCAAACATCACTTACCCCAGTCACAGGGGAGCCAGCACTGCCCGCAGACTCGGGTGATTACTGTAAAATGCTGTGCCAAGAGCCTGAGCTGCAATCCGGAGGAAACACACCTCCACCCTGGTGCTGACGTGGTTTTGGTTTGTGCTTGTCAGCAGCGACGTTGTGCTAAAACGGCCCGAGAGCCTGGACAGCCTCTCCCGCCCATGGCTGGTGCTCAGGGCTCAGCGGGCCAGCAGTGCCTGAAAGCCTGGGCCAGAGTTGCCGATGCTGGACTCACAGCCCAATGCTCTCTCACTTACATTGGCAGTGACAAGAATTTGAAAATTTGAAACTTATTCTACTGGTGCCAGCTGGGCGACTGTACCCCGTGAGAAGTGGCTGTATTGGTTGTCTGAGTTCCTGGGAATGACCAATCCCTGGTGTCAGCCACCAGTCACCAAGAGGAGCATCACTGGAAACCCAGCTGAGACTCAGCTCCTGTAATTTTCCCCTGCAAAGACAACCTCATTTTATCCATTTGGCTGGCAGTGGACTGAAGCTAGGTTTCCTCTGCCAGGGAACATTAGGAGATCCTTGATTTCTGACCTTGCCCACACCTACATGATTTGCTCTTCCCTTGTATTTCCTGACAGCTTCCTCTCTGCAGTCTGCTCCTGTCCCAGGCTGCATCCTCCCCTTGAGCACCTCAGCACTTTGGTGCTGAGAGGTGATAAGTTAGGAAGGGCTGATGATTAAACAGATCAGTGTGAGCGCTTCTCTTTGCTCGTCCTCACCCCAGGTACCCTGATAGCCATCCCTTTCCTGAGCCAGGCATCCTCCGCTCGCAGTCGGGCCTGAACTCCGTGTGGTGGATCGCCCCTCCGGGCAGCTGAACAAAGTCCTCTGTTAGCTGCCAGAGCCCTGGCAGCGGCAGCACTGTCACACTGAGTACATGGGACCTGAGGCTGCTCTGCCGATAGACTTCACAAGCAGCTCGGCAGGCCTGCCCTGGCGCTGCGACGATGCTCTCCAGAATGGATGATGGCAGGCAGTGCGGAGGGGAGGAGGGAATTCAATTAATAAAAGAAGCAATTGGTACTCCCCCGCTCTCCTCTCATCACTGGCATTTGAAAGCCAGGATTCACATTTCTTCTAAGCTCTGGTGTTGTGTACAGATGTGAAGCTGTGTCTCTCGGGAGTGCTTCCTCCAGCAGAATTCAGATGGGAGGAAATAGGCTGGCGACACCCAGCAGACAATAATCTATTGGAAAGTATCCTCTGCAGATGTGCTTCCTCTTCGTCAGCACTTATTATTATCAATAAGATTCCTTCCCTTCTGCCCCACGCTAAAATGGGACTGATATTTTATCTTGCTTTTTTCCAGAAGGATGAAATAAATGTGTGAAAGAAAAGCAAGAAAAAGTATCTGTTCTGGGTGGGACTGACTCCCATGCAGAGAATATCAATGAGTCTTCTGGGGACACTAGTTCCACTGAAGCTGAGATGGCAGCTTTGCCAGGCAACTTCTGTAGATGCGTTGATCTACAGCCCTTGGATTTTAGCTGTGACATGCCCTGTGCTGGCTTTTCATCTCCTGAGTGAAAGCATGGAGCACTTTTTTTCCTTCAGAAACTTCTCCTGGGTAGGCTCAGTGTCACCCAAAGGTTGTGGTAGCCCTGTGGACCGTTCCTTTTTAGCCAGGCGAGTCTGTGGCACGTCCACCATCTTTCTGCTGCCTGGCCCTTTTACCACACAGTCCCGTTTTACCACTCAGCTGTGAGTTCTTTGGACACTGCACCCTTCTCTGTCCCATCAGAGGGCAGCCCCAGTTTATCAGCACCTGAACTCAGTTGGGGCCTAAGTGGTTGATCCACTAATAGAGGTCCTCGGCCAGCTGGGACCTGGGTGTTGCTGTCAGCTCTACCCACCAGTGAGGTTGTGGAGTCTTGTGACTGCTTCTGCCTCTCAGTCTTCCAGAGGTGACACAGGGAAGCTGCAGTGGTGTGTGAAATGTTTTGGGACCTGCTGCGGAGCAGTGCAGAAGGAGAGCTGGTGCCAGTGGTGATGGTGCTGTCTGAAGCTGTGGAGTGATGGACTGAAGCTGTGGAGGCATAGGGAGATAATCAGCATTTCAGAGGTCCTGCAGTATGAGACTGTAGTTGAGTAGAACTCCATGGTGCTAATCCCTGTAAACAACTGCTCTGTGGAGTCTCCAAGACCTCTTCACCCTGCCTGAGTTGGGAGCAGGGTGGCTGCCAGGAGGTGCAGAAGACAGAGGTCTGTTGGCTGTGGAGAACCTTGGGCCATCACAGAGCTCCTCAGGAAACCAATGCCTTTCCAACAGAAAATGAGGTAGGAAAACCTTTGGTTAGAGGTGTTTGCAGTGAGGGGGATGATTCTCTGATACTATATTTCATTTTTTTAAGTGGGAGGAACATGAAACTTTGGTTAAAAAGCCCCTAACAAACCAAACTCAAAAACCCTCTGCAATGGAATCTGTTGGCTGTGTTTTGACACATTGAAATGATACTGTTGGTTTCTTTTCAACCAAATCTTGAGCTGTGTTTTGACTTTTTTTTTTTTAAGCAAAAACCATTATTCTGTGCTAATGTTCTGGTGTGTGGCCTTCTTCCCCACTGTCTTGCATTTACTGTGGCTTTGTCTGCAAAAGTCTGTTTTTCCCAGTTTCAAAATCCCAAACAAAGCTCATTACATTCATTTGAGTCCAGAGTTATTTTCCAGTGGGTTTTTTTTGAAAGTTTTTTGTTTGTAGTTGAGTCCAAATATTTTCAGGGCAAAAAACAATGGTAAAAATTCATTTTTAATAGGGAGATCTTTTATCTAAATACTTCATTGAAGAAGCAGACCCACTGTGCTTTTATTTCACTGCATCTAATTTAATGTATTAAACCTTCTGAGCACTGGCTTTCATATAAATGACCCTTTTTCTTTATTTGATTCAGGAAGGGTTAGCAGAAGAAATCAGATTTTTTTTGAGGGGGAACAACTGCAGGAAAATGTTTTGGGTTTTTTTTTTTCTTGAGTGGAATAAAAATGAGAATTTGAATGCTCTCTCCTGCCCTGGGAGTACTGGAAAAACTTTGAAAAAAACAAAACCAAAACAAGAGCGATCCTCAGAGGGTTGTTTCTGTTTGAAAGGGTTTGGTTTGTTTCCTGTGAAACAACAGCAAGTCTCTGGCTGCTCAGACTACTGGGACAGTCCTCATGCTTACACAGTACCAGGACTGGGAGCTCCAGGAGTCTGGGAATCAGGAATATCTCGCTCTAGCTCAGATAGATGGGACACCTGGGGGTGCTGGCCCCATGGCACTTCCCTTGGGTGCCAAAGTTCCTTGCTGGGGAGAAGTTGGGCTTTAAACAGACCCCAACCCCAGGACCCGGCTCCACAGAGTGAGCCCTTTGCCAGGGTTTTTCTGTCCGGTGCAGTCAGCCAAGAGCATTTCTCCATTCAAGCTCTGGACCATTGCTCCTTTCACAGAGGCCACCAGACAGGAACAGTGTGTCTGGGACCCGCTTCAAGTGCGGGGAGTATGTGAGACAGGACAGCTGGAGTTTCTTTTCCAGTCTGTCCTTCCCCCCTCTAAATCACTTCTCTCCTCATCCAACCCGGCCTAAGGCACTTGGGTGGATATTTCTACCCAAGGCCAAGCAGATGATCCCTGGCAAGCAGAGCTCTAGTTTCCGTACGGTGTAGTCCCCGTATCTGAGCCAGGTACCGCTGGGTCGTCTGGAGGCAGAAGAGTGACAATACACCAGGCGGTGCCAAGGAGCTCTGTCCTTAGGATCGGTATTTTACTACTTCTTATGCTGCTCTGGACAAAACAACAACAGCCAAAGCTGCTTGATTTTGCAATCTCCATAGATGTCAGAGGTAGAGACGGCCACAGAATAAAGATATCCTGTTCAGAGGAAATAAGATGTTGATTGGCAAGTTAAATCCTCCACAGTGTTGCTGCCTGTGTGACTGGAATCCCAAATGAGTTAAACTGCAACATGGTTTATGCTGTTTCTGCACTCCAAATGCGTTTTTCAATCTATTTCCTCAAGCCTGCAGGACTGCTGTCTCAGTCCGCTTCCTATGTCTCCACTTTTACAGAACCACTAAACACAAGCTCTCCTTAGGCAGCACCTCTTGTTTCCTTCCTCAGATTTCTAAGGCATTGGAAGGGTTAGCATGTGTTACAGAGCCGTTGTCTTGGGATAATGCTCTGCTATTAGAGCATCTTTTCTGTATCCTTCTGAGGCTGTGGGCCATTTTCCTGTGATGTGAGAAATGGTGTCTTGCGGTTGCTGGGTATATTATGGGATCGGCCTTGTCACACAGCCCAATCACTTCTATGATCTCTCTTTTGAGAAAAACAGCCCCCTGGGATGCTGTGTGCTGGCATGACAAAATCGGGCCACTGAAGAGTGAACAGCTGATCCCAGGCTGAAGAAACCCTGAGCCTAACGATCAGCATCCCCAAGCAGAGCACTCTGAGAGCAGATCGGGAGATCTGCCACGGGGTCACCCTCTACCTCTAAAGAAGAGCCTGTTTCCGAGGGAAATAGAGCTACTTGTCCTCTGCGCAGCCTGGAGAGACAGAGAGAATCAGCCTAAGCAGATAAACATTGAGGTCAAAGTCTAAGGATTTATCAACTCCAGTTACTGCCTCCACTTGCCTCTTCTTAAGGAAATAAAGCAGCTTAAATGACCTGGAAATATTAAGTCTTAGATGAGAGCCAGGTAAAACAAGGCACAGGAGCTGGAAAGAGGAGCATGGACAGTAAGGGGCAGCTTACAGCTGCCACAAGGATTGTCTGCAGCCAGCATTCGGTGTCACCATCTGTGTCTGGGGACCAGCCCACCACTGGCAAAAATGATCTGACTCTCCCCAGAGTATATGATCAGGAAAGGAGGTTGCTCCTACAGAGAGGAGAGCCTGGCCAGCAAGGAAGCCAGCCCCTTGCCACGAGGCTTTGCTCGTGCACTGCATTAAGGGATGCAGACAGGGAGATAGCAGCTTTGAGCCCTCCTGAAGTCTGGGAGGAAAGAATCTGGTGAGGGACCAAAGGCTTTAGGTCAGGATGCAGCGGTTGCTGAGGATGCTGGCATGCCCATAATCTTCTTGTGAGGTCTGTGCAGTGTGGCCGAAGGATGGCAGCCAGCTGGATGGCATCAGGATCCAGACAGCATGGTCAAACTGCAGGCTCAGAGAGATGTGTCGTTCAGCTCTCTCCTTCCCTGGTACGGGGGTTCGCTGTCACCAAAACATAAAACAGAATCACAGAGTGGTTTGGGCTTCAGAGCTCACCCAGCCCGACCCCCTGCAGGCAGCAGGGACATCTGCACCCAGAGCAGGGGACTCAGAGCCCCAGGGGCCAACCTGACCTGGGATGGGGCCAGGGATGGGGCTTCTCCCACCTCTCGGGGCAACCTGGGCCAGGGTCTCACCACTCTCAGCACAAAAAAATCTCTTCCTTCTCTCTGGTCTGACTCTCCCTCTGTCAGTGTAACCATCACCCCTCGTCCTGTCCCAACAGCCCCTCCCCAGCTTTCGGACAGCCCCTCGCAGCACTGACAGGCTGCACTAAGGTCTCCCCGCAGCCTCCTCTGCTCCAGGCTGGACACCCCCAGCTCTCTCCCCTCTCCCTCCAGAAGAGGGTTCC
>NW_010412827.1:4778-19323 GCF_000710305.1 Buceros rhinoceros silvestris | reverse complement strand
GTGGCAGTTGCGGCCATCGGGGCGCGCGGGTCCCCGAATCGCGCCGGGTTTCCCCCCAGCGCCGGCGTCGCCGCTTCGCTGGTTTCCCTGTCGCCTCCCCCGTGCCCGCCGTTAAAACGTGGGCGCCTGTTCTGTTCTGCGAAGTCCCAGTGTGACGATGCTGCTGCTTCTCCGCTGAGGCTCTCAGGACGTGCCCTTGAAGCCGCTGAGGGCAGTGATAAGGGGTAGCGACACTGAGCCGGGGGGAGCCTGCAGGGCAGCAGCGGCCGCTGGTGCTCATCCCAGGAGGAGGGCTCTGGTGGAGGGATGAGGGGCTGCTGAGGGTGCGCCGTCCTGCAGCCCTGGGGGCTGCCAGCACCCCCGGTGAGGAGCAGCCCCTGGAGAGGAGCACCTCGTGTGCCAGTGCATTGCTATGCTGCTGTACTGGGAAGGCACCGGGGAAAACAGTACGAGTAACTGCCAAGCATTTGGATCCTGAGGAGATGCACAAGCTTCGTCTGCCTTGTGATTATTTCACACCGAAGAGCAGGCAGCCCAGCCGGCAGGCGTTAACCAAGCTTTTAAATTGACCTCTTCTTGTCTTTGCAGTTTCTTGTCACTTGTCTGCGTGCTCACACAACAGGTAAGAAACCAAGTAAGAGCCCTGGGCTCCTGGCTGGGTGTCCAGGCGGTGCTCCACGTCCTTTGGGGAGGGCTTGGTTGGGGATTTACGCCAAGCAGCAAGTTGATACATCAGATGACGTTGTGATAAACACGCAGAGGAAGTGATGCCTAGCTCTGCCCTTCCCCTTGCTTCTCGTGACAAACAGCATCTGACCATCCTGCCCGTTCAAAACGGAAGCTGTGACCCTTTGCTTTACAAGGAATTGGTCTCAAAGGGAGTTGATGTCCCGTAAGCAATGAGTCTGTGTGAGCCCAAGCAAGAGGGGAAGAGTTTCTGTGTCTGGCTGCTGCAAGGCCTCATTTTTCCCTGCTGGGAAGGCTCCCTCACAGCTGTCCCCATGTCAGTGAGGTGGCTTAACACCTAGTTGCAGAGCTGCTGCAGGTGCATCCTGTGTGGGGATACCTGTCTGTAGTTTTTGCTGTGATAAAAGAGTAGAAAGGTTTTTTGTGGTTTTTGCTTTTGTAATTAGAGAAGAAAACCCAACCATAATGATTGTCAAGTGAGTTGAAGGACCTGAGGGACCTGATTTGGACTTACCTATGGGGTTATGTTTAGCCAGTTCTGTCACCCAGTGATACCCCCCTCTCACGGGGTAGGGGAATCGGGAAAAGGAAAGGAGACCTGTGGGAAAATGGAAACATTTAATAAAATAGTATTAGGGGGAGTCAATTATTATTTTAATAGTGACAGTAGTAGAAAGTACACAAAGTTATATTCGGCCAATGCAGTGGTTGTGAGCTGCGCGCTCCCAGCAGCGAATCTTACACGTCAGGCACTGCGAGCACCACAGCTCCAGTGAAAGCACAATGGTCAGAGCAAACAGGAGAGTAGGCCTTGGGAGCAGAGTGACCGGTGAGACCCTCCAAGGAAGGCAGCCATCAGGAGCAGAGGCCATCCCCGGTAAACTGCCTAGTGTGTAGTGAGTGGGATGTTTATGGTGTGGAACACTTCTGTTGGCCAGCCCGGGTCAGCTGCCCCTGGCTCTCACTCCTTCGAGCTTTAGCACCTGGCTAACTCAAAACTGCTAAAGACCTTGATACTGTGGAGACCCACGTGTCATGCTGGCCACAGGTGAAAACGAAGTGTCTGACCAACTTTATTCCCACTGAGTCAGGTGCTGCAGCCTTCTCCAAATTTCAGCTTCCCTGAATAGAAGATGGATTGTATGATTCTATCCCAGTGAAACCAGGACAGAGTGACTTGTTCCTTGGCTGGGTTTTGATCCAAGCTTTGCACAGTAGCATCCAAGGCAGTGGTGTGGGGCACTAGGGCCACGTCCACTTTGTGGTAGCTTTGGCTGTGACTATGTGGTGCATCTGTGCCAGCGGTGGAGGGAAAGTGATGAGCTTACCTGCAGGTAGAGGGTGCCAGCTCTGCCACACAGCTAGGCTGAGGCGGGGACCTCCGCCTGGTAATCCCCCTTCCACCTTGGCAAGGAAAGGCCTCTGGGGAATGAACAGCTTAAACTGTTTTTGGGTCCTGAAATGACGGCTGCCTTCCAGAGCATGTCCTGTCTTGAACTGGTGGCAGGGGGCCAAAGTCCCGTGGGCAATTATCTCTGTGAGATCTCAGTGGGAGCTGTGTTTGCGGTGTTGTGACTGGTGATCAGGCATGATGGGGAGATAAACCAGCAGGCATCTTACAGGGAGTGGAAGGATGCTCTAAGAGCAGCCTGCCAGTGCAAGGGTGCCTTCGGTGCTGAGCTCTCTGGCAAGCATTTGCTGGGGCTCAGAGTGTGACTAGAGGTATCAGCCCCATCAGAGAAACCACAGCTTTGTCCCCGAAGCACAGACTGTTTTCTGTCAGCAAACATTTCTCTTTGTTGGTGTCCTGGCTCCTCTCTAGGGCAGTGCTGCCTTATTGCTGGGTGATACTGAGCAGGGAAGCAATGCCCTGGGCTTTCACCTCTGTGCTTTTTCCATGGTGTGGCACTTCCACAGCTGCCCGCACCGTGTGATTGTTCCCCAGCTGGCTGGGGTCCGGCACCTGCAGCCCCAGCGTGGGGCTGTGGGCTTGGTTGGTGACATCAGGGAGTGCTGCTACTAGGGCACAGACCATGTGTATTCCTGTGTCCCTATAGCATCTAAGAACTCTGTGCTAAATGGACTGAAACAGAATGATGAATAAAATAACGTCTACACCTGTGCTCCTAAAGCCACGTGGGAACAGTGCCGTCTCCATGGTGCCACGAGGGCGTTGATAACAAAGAGATCTTACAGTGGGGTGAGAACCGCAAATTTGTGTTTCTGCAATCCAAGACATAGCACCATGGGCTGGTGAGTTCACCAGATCAAATAGGTGCAAAGTTACTCTGAGAGATCCCGTAAACACACAGTCTCAATGGATGCCTCGCAAAGGCAGGGGGACTCAAGAGTGTTTTGGCTTTGAGTACAGCAGTAACTGCTTTCTGCTTTGTTGGTTTAACTGTATGTTTTATGGCACATTACAAATTTTGTAATCTTCTGCAGTTTTGACAGGATACAAGAACTTGCAGAACCCAAGAAAGCAGATTGCGTAAACGATCCCAGGTAAGGAGGCACCCAGACAGCCCTTGCTTGAGGGCTGGGGACTGATGGGGCCTCAGCTGGTGCAGACGCTTTGCCTTTGACTTGCTACTGCTTTCTTCTTAAGAGCAGAAGTGGCTCAAAACCCCCCAGATTAAGGTGTTCAGTGCATGAGGGTTTCTCCTCAGTTTACTCTTTCTTGTTTTTGATCTGAAAACTGGGCTTAACCTGAGTCTTGCCTTTGCTGCCCCAGCTGAGCTGTCCCATTGAGATGTTTCGGGTAGGATGGTGCTGTGGCACGAGAAGGCTGGACCTCACTGTAGCCACAGAAGGACACAGTCCAGCTTTAGGAACGGAGTTGCTGTGGGCATTACAGGGTCAAGCTATGGCTTGACAAGCCAGAACAACAGTCTCTTGATAATGTCTCTTCTCCACTGTCTGAATGGGTGTCACTGTTCTCAAAAAAGGCTCCACAAACCCGTTGTCTTGCTGTTCCCTGTCTCACTACCCCGGTACCCTCTCCCACCGTGGCATCTCTCTCTGTGGGGGATGAGCAACTCCGGATTTGCCCTAGGCATAGGAGAGTAGCCATGAACGTGCTGCAAAACCTCACCCGCTTTCCATGGCACGCCCTGACCATAACATTATTATTATTTTTACTGTCATACCTGCGGTGTAGTTAGGTGGTAATGGTGAGGTAAGAAAAATGCTATCATGAAACTCCCCCGGGGGTTTCAGACATGTAATGAAACGACCCTTTCTGCACAACCACTGGTAACTGTAAACCAGACTCATGACTTGAAGGCTCTTTCTTTTTGATTGGCAACAACCACCTGGACAGTGTTAGGAAATTCAGTGCCAAAGAAGCTGAGTTCTCAGGAGATGACAGTGGCACTTCACAGCTGTGGGGAGCCTTAGAGCATGTGTCTGTCCCATCCTAGACAGAGAAGGATAACACCAGCAAGCACGTTTCACCCTTTGGCGTGTTTCTAAAGTTTCACACCCTTGCTGTTCTTTCTAGGCTTGTGTGGGGAAACCAAGAGACGATCTGGACCCTTTCGCGGGGTGTTGTGACAGCTCGACTATCCCCGAGAATAGTGGCACTGGCCAAGCCCAAGAAAGATTTTAGCAAGCACCAGTGCAGGTTAGTGATGTGGCAGCACATCCTGGGGAAGGAGGAAGGTCAGAGGATGCTCTCTAATCAGGAGGATGTGCTGGCTCCCAGGGGAAGGGGAGATGCCATCTCCTCTCTTGCCACTGCTGCCCCACAGGGAGCTCCATGCCACTGAGACCCACCAGGGTGTTGGAACAGGGGCCATCTGTAGCATGGAAGAAAGTGCTGTGGGAGTATAGTTACCCTCAGAGCTTTACTTCCAAAATGAGGAGGAACTGGGGGGATGCTAGGTTTTGGTGCCCTTTAATTTCCTCATATCCACTTTCTGGCTGTGGGAAAGGCTCCTGCAATATGTGGTGGTTGCTGGTCTGATTAGAGCTCTGGGTTCAGATCAACTGCCATAGGAGCCAGCCTTGATCTCAGTCTCCAAGCACACGGGATCATGTTCTTCTGCTGTAACAAAAAACCCAAACCAACAGCTCTGCCTCAGCTTGGAAGCAAAGACGTCACGTGCATGCATGCATGCCACGATGGAAATATATGTGTGTCACACCTGTGTGTACAGAGGGACTCTGTGTCCCTAGAGTGTTCCTGTCTGTACTGGGGCTGATGCAGCCCAGCCAGGCACCTGGACACACCTGGTGATCTTCTGCATCCTCTTGGAGCCTAAATCTAAAGCATAAAGGTTAGGAAGTGCTAAATCCTGCAGTATCCTGCAGTAGAAATATCCTGCAGTATGCTGCAGAGAAATCCTGCAGTAGAAATATCCTGCAGTATCCTGCAGAGAAATCCTGCAGTATCCTGCTGGCTGGAAGGAACCCAGGTCTCTTTCCTTGAGTTAAACTTCTGCTGTCACTGTTGTGAAAAACTAGTCCATATGTGGGAATAGGAGTGAAAAATGATGTAAAGGATGTAAACTTCAGTTGTGCTGGATGATACTGCATTACCTGAAGCAACTCGTCTGTAGCCCTGTTGGAGGGGATGAAGCTCCTTTAGAGACAGAATAATGGTTGCTAGTCTGTAAGAAGTCCTGGCAATGAGAATGGAGATTAAACAGTGTTGCACTCCTGGCTTTCCTCTACCTGGAGGGATGTCAATACATGCATGTCTGCAGTTTTCTCTCCTCTGCCTCTGTCATCAGCTGAGAGTCTCTCATCCTCTTGAGAGCTTCTGCCTCTGACTAAGAGTGGCCATCTGACAGCCCTTCCTGCCTTTTTTGCTCAACTTTTCCCTGGCGATGACAGGTACCTTCTAACAGTTGTGGCTGATTGAAAGCTGGATGAACAGGCACTAGGAAGACTGGAGAGATCTCAAGATGAGAGGAGTTGCAAGAGCATGAGGTGCTATTGAGCCATTGAAACAAAATTCTGTCTAATTTGGCAGAGCTGAACAATAGAGGTGCTGCCAGATTTGTGTGGTGGAGTGACTTCTTGAAATGGTCCAGGGAAAGTCCTGGACTTTGAAAGCAGTGCACTGAGAGTGCTTGAAAGAGGACTCTGTATATGCAAACAGCATTTACCTTTAAAGTCAGGAAATCTCAGGTGTAAATGCCTGTTTGTTCATGGCTTTTCCGTGTGCACTGGTACCAGCTTTTGTACATTCAGCAGGCAGGGATGTTTAACCAGAATCTGCCAGGATCATGTTTTCTGTCCGTTGCCTTTTATTAACTCTCTGTGCTGTTCTTCAAGATGCCTGTTCTTGTACGGCTGTGGACGAGAATCAACTATCTGGGAGCGTCCACTGCTAGAGGATTTTGGCTTCCCTTCTGATCGGCTGCTGAAGTTGTCTGAACCTAAAAAATACCAGGCTGCTTACCTGGAGCAAAGGTGAGAGGCCAGGAAGCCTGTAGGGTGCTATAGGTAGGCCTTTGGGTCTTGTAGCAACAGTGCGGCTGCGAAGTAATAAATACAGAACAGAGAATGGGTATAAAGAGGTCAATGTGCAGAGCAGGAACTCTGCTGGGTTTAGGACCACTGAACTCTCTCTCATGGGATTGAGTGGGTTCTATGCTGGAAATGGCCACAGGACAAAGCGGCCTTCCACTGCAGCAGACTTGAGGCTTAAATATCGCAGCTGCCACCTGGTTTAACCATTGCGGGCAAATATCTGTGGGTAGTGGTGCCATGACTCTGCTTCCAGACCTCACCAGTCCCCTGAGTGGCCTGTGTCACCAGCTGCACTGAGGTATAAAGCCTCTCCACGGATCCTGGAGCTTGCCCAACCAAAGAAGCTGCACCCAGATTTCCTGCCGGCCAGAGAGGTGAGGAGGTAGTTGAGTGAAATTTGGAGGGGACAGCGATGTAACAAACTGTCTTGAGTTTTTACACCCTGTACCCTGCCCCTGGATATGCCCAGTGTGTGCGATGAAGGGGAAGAGCCCTCTGGTTCTGGTAGGGTTTGTGATACTGAGAGAAGCTGCTTTTTTGGAGTGAGATGCTGTCTTTGAAAATCTCCCTGCTGAGAGGCAGAAAACAGCCAGGCTGGAACAGTCCAGAATAGCAGAGAGCCAAGGGAGGCATCTGGGCTGCATCCACTGACAAAGCAGCCTGGGAAAGTGGAGAAGCCTGGTGGGAATGGCCTGTTTAGCTCCTAGGGAGTACAGTCGTGTTTGTGGTTGGGCAGTTGTGCTCAAATCTGTGTATACAGGGGACATGAGCCTGCAAACACTATGTGTGTTTTGACAGTGTTTTACTGGAAGCCGAATTTAGATAGGTATTTCTGAACTTGCTCCTTTTAGGCAGGCCATTGCTTTGGCAGGGGTGAAAGGGCTCGGGGCAATCTCAGATTACCATGGCAAAGGCTGTCTTCTGGCTGTGGTCTCTGGGCTGGGAAATACGGGAGATTGTGCTGGAGCAGGCCTTGGCATCAGTAACCCTCTGAAAAACAGGGGAAGAAGTTCCATGCTGGAGCAGTAATCACTTTTGCTGTAGGAATACAGCTAACTGCACCAGCACTTTTACCCCAGAATCTGAGCGTCTCTCCTTAGCAGGGAAATTATTTGATTCAGCCAGGAAGATGAATGTGAAAAACACGTTTTTGGAAGAAATTTCTCTGCATTTTTACCTGGCTACAGACTGTCATTACAGGCATTCCTCTCCTGGTTATGAGTGGGCAACAGCTGGGAAGAAGACTAATACTGGCTAAGACATGCAAATCCCAACAGCGCTAGAATTACCTTATAGTTCAGGTGAAAGAAAAAGAATGGGTGCTGCGAAAGTAAGAGTGCTCCTTCCTGTGACCATGTGTCCTGGGTTCGGCTAGGATAGGGTTAATTTCCGTAGCCAGGATAGCCGGACCGAACCAGCCAATGGGACGTTTGATACCATACTGATGTCATGCCCAGTCTACATAAGGGAGGGCTGGCTGGAGAGGACACGTGGTGTCAGACAACGGTGTGGCTCGGCGGTGGCAGCAGCAGTAAGCAGTGCGTTGCGTATCACTCGCTTTATTAGAGCTGTCACTAGTGTTTTCCCTCTCTTTGTCCTCTTCAGGTAAACTCTGCTTATCTTGATAACCCACACAGCTTTACTTTTATGCTCTTTTCTCCTCCACTTCCTTCCCCAGGGTGGGGCGGGATGGTGGTAGGAAGGAGTGAGCAAGTGGCTACATGGTCCTTAGTTGCCAGCTGGGTTCAAACCATGACGCTGTGTCTGCAGAGGAAGGGTGCTCCCTGTGGAGAGCTGTGGGCTGCTGTGGACCAGCTCCAAGCCTGCACATCCCTCCCCCGTTCTGAACCCATGCAGGTGCCAACGCGTGTTGCAAACACTCCTGCCTTGGTCAGAGCATCCTCACGGTTACAGCATCTGGCAGAGCCCCGGGTCAGGAAGGAGACCTGCTGCTACGAGCACAGCTTTCTTGAGTCTGTCATTCGTCCGGTAAGGCAGCGTCACCCAGGACCATGCATGGGAGGGACGCTGGGCGGAGGGGCGGGCACGGTTGCTCAGTTGCTCATGGCTCTCTTCATGGCAGCTCTGGATGTGCTGCTGTCCGTGAGACTGCTGCTTCCTCGGCTGGAGGGCAGGACTTGTCCTCCATCCGGAGCATGAACTGACTTCCAGCAGGCATCCCCAGAGAGCGACACACCTACGCCTAGCCTGCAGCTGTGGGGATGGGGAGAGATGGACAAGTGTCTAATTGGGATCTCCAGTGCCGGGGGATGGGTTGGGCAAAGTGCTATGAGTAAGGGGAGGCTGGAGGGCAGGTTGTGGGACTGCCCAGCAGTGATTTCTCCTTCCACGGCTCATCTGGTGGATTTGGACAGCATTGTGTCCCATCTATGTGTGAACAGTGGCTGTGAACCTGGGTACACTGAGTTGCAGACTGTTCACCCTTGAAGGCTAGGAGCACCTGTGAGGACCTTCCCATTCTTCCACAGGTTTCCAAGTTGGCTCAGCAGGCAATTGCGAGCCCTCGGACCCTGGAGTTGGCTACGGCAAAAAGGTTGCATCCTGACTACGTGCCTCTGCGGGATGCTGCGTGGCCAGTGACGAAGGCTGCAAAGCACGCGGTGACCACACCAAGGCTTGTGGAACTGGCCCAGCCTTGCAAAAGGTAGGTGCAGCTTCCCTGCCATGGGGGAATGGTCAGCTGTCAGCCCATTTTTGTGCAGGCCGTGGCACCTTGTTGAGCTGCGTTTGGCCGCTGTGATTAATCCACTGCTATTCCACTTCCCGAATGCGTGGATTTTATATGGCTGGGTGTGCTGATGCTGCATGAATTGCATGCTGCCCAGCCTGATCCGCTGGTCTCAGCCTGGGCTGCAGGAAGCGCTGGGTAGAATGTTTCACAGAGCAGGGGAACGCCTGGATCTAGTGGCTGTGACAGCTTCAGTGAGAGTTGGGGCATCCCCTCTCACTAGAGTTCTAGTGACAGCAGCGAAGACATGACTGCGGTTGTCCTCCCTTGACAGGGAAGGGCAGGACTCAGGTGGAGGTGTGTTAGCTGGCAGGCAAATTTGAGAGCTGGCCTTCCTCCGGTAGGAATTGTCCACCTCTGTCTTCGCTTCCCCAGGCCTACTATGGACTTGGCTCGATTCAACCCAGACGCGTTCACAGTAAAGGAGACTGCTAAGAAGGCAACTTGTTCTGCTCGGATTCAAGAACTGGCTTGTCCAATTAAGCGCTGAGCTCCCTCAGAAACAGCCTGCTGCTCGTGCCAGCTGTGCCCCATCACCCCTTGGAACATCACCCTCTTCAGGCTGTGCCTTGGCTGGAAAACCTACTTGAGCAATGGTGTGGAGGCAACACCCAGCAGGAACACTTTCTTATGAGCAGACGCTTTTACTGGGCTTCTCTGGGGAGTTAAATAAAATGGCCATTCCTTAAGAACAAAACAGTCACCACAGGAAATGAGAAGAAGTTAACCTAATGTGGGAAGCCTCTCTCCCAGGATGGGGTATGTCTGGAATTTATCACTGTTCTTAATTTTTTCTCTGTAATAGTTAAAGAGGTGATGAAACAACTGCTGGGGAAAGCCACCGCAGAAACTGTTCTTTTCACGTAAGGAAGTGGGGCAAACCAAAGCCAGTGGCACACATTAGCTGATGCAACACAGTTCCTGACCTTGGGTTTCAAAATTTTTGCTAAAGGTTACAGATCTTCTTATTGACGCTCAAAGTTTTGTGCTTGTGACAGAAGTAGAAACGCAGAAGGTGGCAAAATTCCAGATCCAGGGCTGGATTTGATAAGGTGCAAAGCCTTAGTACAGACTTGGGAAAAGCTGGTGTGGCATGCGCATTGAGTTGGTGTGAATTTGTGGCCCATTTGCTCAAATGCCTGGAGAACAGATGCAGCCTTTTGCTTTGCGGGCATGTTTGATACAAGTTACACAGGTGGGCTAAATCTGTGTGGTTCACGTATTCTGTTGTGTGGCCCTGGGCAAAATAGTGGGGCTCTGCATTGGGATTTTTGGAATCTAACTCAAAAAAGCAGAGTTCCCCTCGATGTAAGGGAGAAGGCACAGCACAAAAAATAAGAAGAAAACAGGTATCGGTGCCAGACTCTGCAGAACAAACTCTGAGCTCCAGTCGGGTCTGAGGGTGAGTCAGTTTGGCAGCTGGGTTGCAGGGGAACAACGCAGCCCGTGTGGGTGATGGCGCAGGAAGGTTGCTTTTATCTGTTTCCTGTGAGTTTGGTGCGCTTTGCACTTGCAGCCCAACCACTGGTGAAGGGATGGAGATTCTGAGCAAGAGAGATACTCTCCAGCAAGGGACAAAAGCCATAAATGAAAGCATGTAGCACTTTCAGTGCCAGTGTATCTTAATCTTCCCTGCGTTCAGCTGGTTCTCCTTCCAAAGGAGTAGAGGCAGGTGACCACAAACCAGAAGAGGATTAATCAGAGGATCCACTAATTGATTCAATAATCCACTAAGCAGAGGATTTTTGAACCTTTTTGAACAAGGTAAGGTCACTGGTTATTTTTTAGCCCATTTTGTTATATATAGGTTGTCCTATACCAGGATGGATGAGAGTTTGGGCTTTGTGCGAGAGCCCCAGCTCAACTCTGCCCTCAGGCTTGAGAATGGCTGGAAGGAGACGGATCTGCTCCCCCACACCCTGCAGGTGAACCCTGGCACCACCAGCCTCTGCCACCTTGGGGAGTGGGGGGTGTGTGTGTGGGGGTGGGCTGCCATGGATGGAACTGGGGGTGCCCTAGAAGAGGAAGCTGCCCATGACTGTAGGTTATTCTTGTGTGAAGAGGGAAAACCCACAGTGCCCGCTGAGGCTGCCTTAGAGAAGTGTTGCCCTCCCAGGCGAAGGAGTCAGCCTCCTGCCATTGGGGCGGGGAGCACAAGCAGGGACGTAACACAGATCCTCTCATCAAAAAACTGGTTTTTTATTAAAGCATTGGAGGAAAAAAAGACCTGTTCTTTCCCTTTGCTGACCTTTAACAGAAACGTGAGAAGTGCGTTCAAGGGGTTTGGCTTCACCTGGCGATGGTGTAGGCACTCAGTTTACCAATATCCGGAGCTGACTCAGGCATCTTGAGCTAAGCGAGATCACCTGAACAACACATCTGGTTTTCCAGGTGCCCTTCTCTCTGGATGAGCTGTGTATTAAGGGTAGCACATACACATTGCCTCTGGAGATCGTAAGGCAAATAAATGTTTTTATCCCCCTTCTATGTTTGAACCTTCTGTGGCAGCTTTTCTTCAAGCTTGGGACAAGGGTGTGAGATTTCCTTGCCCTGTGCAGCCTCTGTTAATGGATGAGAATCACCGGAGAGGTTATGCAGCCATCAGAAGCTGTATACACATATATTTATATTTTTTCCTGGTTATGTACATTTTAAATAAAACATGTTAAATAGCAGGGTATCACTTTGTATCTCAAAACCTATTGCAACAGAAGAACCTCAAGGAAACCCACTCTGAAGAGCTTCACTTCACCATCATTTACAGCAGGCATGGGGATTGGAGCAGCATCCTCTAGTCCCTGACAGATCCACTTTCTGAGGGCAGCCCTTCAGACTTCCTCCACTCTGCCAGGCGCTGCTTGAACCATTTCTAGAGAAAAGAAAACAGAGACAGTGCAGTGAGCTGAGCGAACCCTCCAGATAACCTTGCTGTGGGTGCAGGTCTGGTCACCACGTGGGACCAGGCGAGGGAAGCTCATGGTCCTGCTGTCTTGTAGCAAGGGGCTGCACTGTTCCCAGGCAGTACAGACAGCGGGTCAGCTGCTCCCGTGTGTGTGCACCTCGTTCACACTCGTTTCTCTTGCTCACTTCAGACCTTGACAGCACGGGTGGGTCCTCATGGTATTACTGTGAGGTTTTTCTTGCAAATAGAGTAAGAGATTGGCTAAGGAGCTGCTGAATGGTGTCTAGAGCAGTGAGACAATCACTGCAGGTCCAAAAATAACAGGACTCAAAAGTTAACCTGCCTCAGAGAGGATGAGAGGGACAACGCAGTGGCTCTCAACAATTTTAAGGACAGACAGATTTAAAAAATGGGTTAAAAATTATCTTAGTCTTCAAAGCAGTATGCATGGCTATGTTATTCTGTAGTAACTTAGCATCTCTAAGCCAATTCCCAGAGCTGCTCCTGTGACTTGAAGAGACCTGCAGTTTCCAATGTGAGGTAAAATGCAGCTGGATAAAGCCACAATTCTTCCGTAAGAAGAGATAAAACTCACGTGTGCCGGAAGCACAGCTCAGCCTTTTGTTTGGGAATGTGCCTGTGATTCGCTTTGTTGCCGCTCACTTTGTTGCTATATTTGTTCATGGCTATTTTTGAAGCTATTGTGGTCCGGAATGATACAACCACGGCGCTCTCTGCAAGTGGCTCTGGCACTAGTGCTGCCTTGGACCACATCCAGTCAGATGATTGCCTGCCTAGACTCCTCCCAAACATTTCGCTTCCTGTCCTAAACTGTGGTCTCCTGTTGACTCAGTACCATTTTGAGTTCCAATTTTGCTAAATTTTTTATTAAACCGGCTGCTATATCTAGCCAATAAAGCACTCCAGATGTCAGAAGTGATGATTCTCTGCGTCAGACGCAATGCAGGCGCTTTGCAGCTCACCATCCCGGTAATGATCCTGTCCCTAACGTGACCTTCGTCTCAAGAGCACCCTGGATTCGTGGAAAAAGATGGCTATCAGAGAAGATCTTAAGACATCTCCAGAGGTGTCCTAGGCATGCACGGCCTGCGTTTACAATATGCTTTAGGAAAAAAAAAAGAATGGAGCAGTGCCATTTCTAAGGCAGAAAAGGTATTTCGGGGGTACTGCTTCCTTGCTGCCTCAGACAGGCAGAAGTGCCAGCGTACCTGCCTGTCACCAAAGCACACTGGAGCAGGGGTCTCTCTTTCCGCTCCAGCCGAGGACTATCGGTACAGTGGATGTTATACCAGCATCCTGCCCTGGGAGAGGCTAAATGCTGGCACTGCCTGCTCAGCCGTCATACCCCTTTGGCTTTGCCCAGGAGGAGCCAGGCTTGGCAGCTCTCTGCAAAAGCTCACTATCTTTTCAGCAGGTTGGATTTCTTTTCTATACCCGTCAATGCTGCTGTGGGTCCAGCAGCTTATAAAACAGCTGCATCAAAAATGGCTGCACTGCACCCTGAAGGAATTGGAAAGTTGCTGCTTGTTTCTGAAGCCCAGGGTAGCCTGCAGTCAGCCAGATGGAGCACAGGGCTTGGTGGAAGTCCCAGACAGTGGTAGTTTGTCCCTTTGGAGGAACATTTGAAGGCCTCTGTGTCTCCTGGAGAGGCTGACAGATTTGCCTGACGTCTGGGCTTGGGGATGTTGAAGTAGCTAATTGCAGAGAAGGGGCCAGTGTGTACAGCCCGCGCACATCCCACAGCATGTACAGCAGGCGTTGCATCGAGTCTGTCTCTGTTTTAAAATGACTGTAGTTTCTTCAGACCATAAAGCTAGCAGTGGTTTGGGCGCCTGAGACTATCAGAAATGAGTTGGAAGGAAAGGAGAGCTTGCATGGTTTGTGTATTCAGAGGGCTCCATGGCCAGCCAGAGACCCTCGGTCTCCAAGCCCAGGCTGGGGCTGGGGCTCCTGGGCAGGGGCAAGGATCCCAGTGGGTCACAGGGCTGCTGGACAGCGGGCACAGGATGGCAGTGGGATGAAGGGGCTGCGATTACAGAGAAGAGGCTGTGGGGATGCAGGAAGGAGGTGGTGTACAGCGAGGTGTGGTGGGTGGTGCGCTGTGGGGTAAGGGCGCACTGGGGATTGCAGAGGTGCAGAGGAGACTTGTGGGTGTGGTAAGGAGTATGCAGGGTGCAGAGTGGTGCAGGGAGTGCAAGTGGGGAGCTTATGGGACACAGAGGGGTGCAGGGGGTGAGTGGGAGCACGAGAGGTGCAGGGGGTGCAGTAGGAAGCACGTGGGGAGACAGGAGGGTGCGGAGGGTATGGTAGGGAGCTGGGGGCAGGAGAGGCAGGAGATGCGAGGGGAGTGCGTGGGGTGCAGAAACATGCAGGGGGAGCAGGGCTGGTGCCAAGGCAAGGGCGAGGGGCATGCACTCACCAGGGTCTGCTCCTCGGAGAGCCCAGTCTCGGCTGCGATGAGGCACAGCGTCGTGGGGTCAGGATGCTTGTTCACCTTGCAGAAGTTATACTCCAGGATCTCCAGCTGCTCCTCAGTGGGAGTCACCGGCTTCTCCGAGGCCATCTCCTCCTGGGGCAGGGCTATGGGGCCAGGCACTGTGGAGAGGGGCTGGTGTCATTGCCCCAGCTTGCAGTGGCCAGGGGGGCCATACCTGCTGAAACCCACATTTTCCATCCCCATCCCCACCAGCTCCTGCCCCCCGGTG
>NW_010412827.1:404-4736 GCF_000710305.1 Buceros rhinoceros silvestris | reverse complement strand
TGCTGAACCCCACATTTGCCATCCCCATCCCCACCAGCTCCTGCTCCCTGTGGTCTCTGGCCACAGCAGGGCACAACTTCCTTCCCAAAAGCATGCCAGGGAGCTCAGCCAGGAGCCCCAGCCCCCCAGCAGCTCCTGCCTCAGTTTCCCCACTGTGGCAACCGCGTGCCAACAACACCCAGCTGATCTGTCTCACCATCTTTCGCAGGCAGGAAACTGCAGCCTGTCCTCTGCTCAGCTCTCCTCTGTTGCTGTATTTATAGCCAGCGAGACTCCCGTGGGGACGATTCCTGTTTACAGCCATATTTAGGCCTGGGCGTAGCTTGGGAGTGATGTCACAGCAACAGGCATGTTGAGGGGGTTAATTTAAAGACATTAATTTAAAAACGTTATTTATCCTCTGGGCGAGGGGGCAGCATCTAGCACCCAGTCTAGCGGTTGGGGTTTTTTTTCTTTCTCTTCAGCGATCAGGCAAGTTAGTGCAGGGACATCACAAACCAGAGGATGCAGGATCTTTTGGAAGTGTGGGCTTGGACCCAGCAATCACCCTATTTTCCCTCCCGATCAGCGTCCTGGTCCTCTTCCTGGCACCATGGCCAGATGTCGCACAAAGCTGGCCGTGAGCAGGTGAGCTGCTTTGTTTTTACTAGTATTTAATGTAATTATGTACGCACATAAACAGTTGTGTTGTTCCTGAGCTGTTTGTTTTTTGGTGTGTAAGTGTGAAGGGTCAGTCCTCGGAGGACTGTACCCCGTGCTCGTCCTTTGCCCCAGCACTCGCTGCTTTTGTCCGTGGTTGGTGCTTGGTGCTTCTGGCAATAGCAGAAGCAAGGAGCCCACATTCTCCTCAAGAGTAACATTTCTCCCACTTCTGCTTTGCACAGATCTCTGGAAGGCCTGGCACAAAAGCTCCAGCAAAACAAATAAGTATCTCGGGTAAGTCCCACACCTCTCTCCTGCAGGGCTTCGTGTTTGCTCCTGCGTGGCAGAGGGCCGAGCCTGCCGGTTCGGTCAACCGAAACACGAGGCATTGCCCGCACAAGGCATGCAGAAGTCCCTTGACGTTGAATCATTTCGGTGTTTCCGAAACCAAGCTGTGGGGTGTTGGTGAGGGAGGAGCTGGGTGCAAAAATGTGGCCTTTCTTGATCTGCTCTCCTGCTGCCCGAGTTGCCTGGCCTGTCTCTGTCAGGAGGGCAGGCTGGTGCTACTGGCTCTCCAGTGATGCCAGGAGCCCTTGGCCCGCCTTGAGAACATCTCTGGGCCGTCCACTGCAAACCCGCCTTGCCTCCACCTTGCAGTCCAGCTTCTCCTTCCCTTTGGCTTTTGGGGTAACCGAGGCACCTCCATCACGCTGCACTCTTACTTCATAGCTTTAAACCCAACTGCTTTCCTGGTTGACGGATAACTCACCTTAACCCGCTTGTACGCTGGGGTGTACTGCACAGCCTCGCTGGCTGACAGAGCTGCTGCGATGGGGCTCGGCTCCAAAACTGCCTTGCAGCTTGCAGAGAGCCAGCTCTGCTATCCAGAGAGGCTGCAGAGATCCTCTTCTTTGAGCTTTACCTCGAAAAGCAAAGGCCCCACTGAGCCTTGTCTGCAGGAGGTGCTTGGGCTAATAACAGAATCCCTTGGCATTTGAGTAGGGGCTTATAAATAGACCAGGGCTGGTTGTGAAACAGCCCACTCTGCTTGAGTCACTTGGTAAACGCTGATGGTAACACAGTGGTTGTGTAAGGATGGAATATCTCTGAGCGTGACGGAGTGTGCTGGTAGACAGCATCATCCACCACCCCTGGATGGACTGGGGGTGGTGGACTGCGGAAAGACCACCTTTGACCCCAGTTGCTGCAGGCTGCGCTGGGCTTGTCCGCAGGGTGTCGTGGCAATAAGTGCGTGGCAGCAGTTGCCTGGGGTCAGCTCAGTTTGGAGGTGTCCGTGCAGGAAGAAGGTAGACAAAGTTCAATCCTTCCTGTGTGTGAACTGGTGGGGGTGACACAAAAGCTGCTTGCCTATCTCAGGCAGTTGGAGACTTCTGGAAAAGATGCAGGGGGAGAAGGAGATCCCCTGGACTTGCAGTGCTCTCCAGCCCTGCGGCTGCCAGGCTGTTCATGAGGTCAAAGTGCAGGTGAGGCCAAGCTCAGGCCACAAGACCTTTCTCTCTTCCTTGATCAGCACCCTACTGAGCCACCTGCCCTTCTAGAAATCCCAGTCACCACAGAGCTCCTCATCACCTCTGGATCACGCATCTAGCCTGAGCCACCAGCAGCAACATGTCCTGGCAGTTCATAAATCACTGTTTGCAACCTGCTGCGTGAATGGGTGTGCATTGATTTGCATAGCGAACGCGTGCTTCAACTTTCACGTTTCATCTGCGCAGCTGTTTCTATTCCTGATAATCTCTACGTTCCTGAGGCGTTTCCCCGTAGGACACAGTATCTTCTACCTGCTGGCAGCTCAGGGTGCCCCAGCATCCAGGATGTGATGTCTGCTTGTTTTTCCTTGTCTTCCCTCTACCCCTGCTCTGGAGGGAGGTAAGTTCCTACCTCTCAAGGCTGTGAAGTGGTTTTCAGGAAAAGGTCAAAACCCTGGGGGTCCTGAAGGGCTCTGCAAGTCTCCCCACATTGCTCCACTGTGTCGTGGGAGTTTCAGGAACCATGTGTCCCTGTGCACCATGGGGCACCCAGCACTTGGCACCTCTCGAATGCTAAAAATTGGCGGTATATGACAGGACTTGGAGGGCACCAGGAGTCCCTAAATGTCCTTATTGGCCATATCTGGACCACTGCTCACCCATCTGCTACTTAAATGGAGCCCTGTTTAAGCCCAGGCCTGGAGCCTGGCCTTCAGGCTGCAGAGGTCCTCTCCCCTGTACAGAAGTGGTGATTTTCTTGCTTACATTTCTTTCTTTAAGCCTGGCAGAAGTATGAAGAATCACAACCAATTTGCGTAGCTGCTGAAAAGCACCACTGCTCACTGCTTTTTTTCTACTTAATTACTTTGCTGGCATTGGGGGAAAAAATGGCTTTTTCAATGCCAAGGATGTAAACCGTCTACCTGGCTTTCAGGAAGTCCGGGGAGGTGTGATTGTCGCTCAGCTCTCTGAGAATGCCCACTGCTGTCTGCCCTGGGCAGCACAGGGACGAGGGTTTGGTGGCAGAGAGTTACTCACTCAGGCAGAAATGACAAAGCGAGATGCACTGTCACAGTGAAACCACAGCACCGGCGACCCCTGCTCCATCCTGTGTGTCAAGCTAAAGAGCCCTGGGGAATTCACACTTGTCTCTGACTAACTGTCTTGGTTTTAGGTGGAGCAATGTGAAAGCAGCCACCAGCTGAAGCTTGCAAGGGGCTCCTCAGTTGCCTGGGCTGCGTGCAGCTCCAGCCAGCATTGCCGTGCACATGGAGGCTGTACAGGCAGCACCTGGTGCTCTTACGGTGGCTGATGGGGCATCCAAATGCACCTTCAGGGCTGTTTTGGAGTGAGCAGACAAAAGGCAACAGCTGATGGACACAAGTAGCAGCAAGAGAAGGTCTTACTAGGTATTTGAGAAAAAAAATTCTTCATTGTGGGGTCCAACACATGGACAGAGACCAGAGAGGTGTGGATACCTCCATCCTTGATGATCTCTAAAAACTAGCTGGACAAGGCCCTGAGCGACCTGACCTAGATGTGAAGTCGGAGCAGTGGGGTGGAGAGAAACTTTCTTCCTCAATCATACTGCCTATGTCCTGTGGTTGCACCCAGCTCCCCAGAGACCATCTGGGGTTACTAGCAGGACTCCCAGCTGCGGCCTGAGACAGGAGAGGATATCTCTCTGCCTACCCAGGACTGCTGGTGCAGTCAGCATTTACTGTCCTGGCAGAAAGCAGCCTCTTTTCCAGAAAAGACACGATCACTGTTAGCTCAGCTTTGCTTTTTTGAATGGCAGACACAAAGCTGGCTGGCTGTGCAGCTTCTAATCATATATTGCATGTGGAGCCCCTGGAAAACTCTCTGAGCAGTATCTCCTGCCCAGCTGATGGGTCCCCACAGCCCCTGCTGGGCTTCTTGACCCCTTCCCTAATGGTCTTCCCGCTGTCAGGACTGGGATGCTACTGAAGGCATCTGCATCTTGGTTGAGCTTGCCACTATTTCCTGCCACAGCAAGGATGGAAACAGCAGTTCTCAGTGCAAAGGAGCCCTCCTGCCCTCCCTGGCTCTGCTGAAGAGCCATGTCCTGTCCCAAGCTTTGCTCAGCCTCCTGCTGTGGGGTGGCTGCGGATAACATCAGCCGGCATGGCGCACAGGATAAGGTGGGGACAGAGGCTTTAAAAATAAAACAGACCCTGCC
>NW_010412827.1:0-317 GCF_000710305.1 Buceros rhinoceros silvestris | reverse complement strand
AGGGTGGGAAAGAGGCTTTAAAAAAAAAAACACCCCCTGCCATAAATAAGGAAAAACCACCTGTCATGCATCCTGTAAACTACCCCGTCAGCCTTTTAGAAGATAATACTGGATGGGAACAAAGCAAACAAGAGCACAGCAGCTGCTGAAGCAGATGCGGGTCCCTGAGGTACTCCAGCCTGAGGTCTCTGCCTGCCTGTGTGTCCCTCGCCCTGCCCCAGGCATGAAGGTTTCCCACCACAGCCCTGCTGGATGCTGCTCCAACCTCCCCAGCATCAGTAAGCACAGGTCAGCTCCAACCTGCCCGCTCCCCCGCC
>NW_010412826.1:0-1701 GCF_000710305.1 Buceros rhinoceros silvestris | reverse complement strand
GGATCACATCTCCCTGCCTGGCCCAGTCTCTCCTGCTCCCCACCAGCCCCCGTGGATGCCCCACTGCCCTCACTCACCCTTGTAGATGACCTGGAGCCTCTCCTGCTCCCTGCCTGGCCCAGTCTCTCCTGCTCCCCACCAGCCCCCGTGGATGCCCCACTGCCCTCACTCACCCTTGTAGATGACCTGGAGCTTCTCCTGCTGTCCCCTCGTGCTGTCCAACAAGTTCTAGGGACACACAGCCTGTGTCAGTGGTGGGAGTGGACAGCAGGGAGCCCCATGATGCAACAGCCACGCATTGGGTACTTGGGAGCTCCACGGCCACGGGGACGATTCCTACTGCTGCCAGCGCAGCAGCCGGGGTGGGGCCACGCTGCAGTGGGGCAGGGAGAGACCCCAGGGTGGTGGCTCACCAAGGAACCTGATGGCCGCCTCTCAGATGGACTCCTGAGGGCTCCGCAGGTAGGGCAGGGCCTGAGCAGGTTCTCATCTGCTCGCCTCCAGTGCTCTGCCAGCTGGAGACAGCACAAGGGGATGGAGGGATTAAAAATGGTAAAATACCAACTCAGCAAGTTATAAAATCGAAACAAAAGAGTCTAGAACTTCTCACTCATATTGCTCTCACCTGCATTACGAGCGTCTGTTCAAAACATGAACAGAAAACTCCACTTCAAGACCAAATTAACATCAGGACAATGTTAGGCCAATGGAAAGAATTCTGAATTCTGTTTTGAAGGAGATTCCTGACAGAAGACAAAACCCCCAAGGTACTCATTTTATACTGTCAGTTCTGGCTACCACTGCAAATTGTGCTTCCTGTCTTTGCAAATCAGGGTTAATATCCCTTTACAAATTACTAAATATTTCCCTTGATAATAACTCTTGCAAAAAACCACATAATCCAAAAGAAGTGTGTTCCACATGAAAATTTAGCTGAATCTTTAAAAAGAAATCTCCTGATTACCTCTAAAAGCTTTGATGTTACAAGAGAGCACATGAATTATGTATTACACTTCCACTTTTAAAAGCGAGTCCTTCACAGCCACATACACACAGCAAAAAACCCCTTTTTCTATTGGGCACCCCACTCAGATACATCAAATACAGCAAAGTCTTAGAAAGCAAGTCAATGACTTGTAATGTCTCAAAAATTGTGCACTGAAATCAGCTCTCTGTTCCACATTCATAATCCCGCAGTTAGGACTCAAGTTTTCAGCCTCTACAGGGCTAGATCTCTGCTTTTACTTTTGTGGGAGAGTACATGAACATCACAGCTTCTCTGAAGAGCCCATCATGAAGTCACCAGTAGGTGTCATGCAATCTAAGGGGCCAAGTTTCCCAGTGCTGTTAGCTAAGAAGTGTGTTGTGTGACATTTTACAGCACTTACCAAAACCATTGTGAAAATTCCATAAACTAAATAAGATTTCCAGTAACAAAGAAAAATGGCTTTTGTTAAATGAGGAGGTTTTCCTCTCCTTTCTGCTTTTTGCACCTCTTCATCCCAGTACCTGAGAAAATGCAAACATGGTGGAGGACAGAAGTAAAATCACAAGACAATTACCTGGAATAAAATACTTTCAGACTTGCAGCCAGGTTGCCATGATCATTTTTACACCACCAAAAAAAAAAAAAAGCAACCCAAAAAATCCACCCCCCTCCCCCAAAAAAGAAAGGTTAACAGATAGTCATGTCTTCTCTTT
>NW_010412825.1:5054-5397 GCF_000710305.1 Buceros rhinoceros silvestris | reverse complement strand
GGGTGGGGGGTGGCCCAGCCTGTCCCCAAGGCCAGTGCTGAGTGTGTGGAGGGCTGTTACCAGGTGGATCTGTCCTGCCAGCCCAGCCCCGGCAGCAAGTGGTCCAACTGCTACGGCCCCAACAGGCTCCAGACCACGCTCAAGCTGATCGGTCCCGTCATCATGGGCATCGGGCTCTTCATCTTCATCTGCGCCAACACCATGCTGTACGAGAACAGGGACATGGAGACCCGCAGGCTCATGCAGAAGGGGCTCTACTCCATGGCCGCGGGTCTCCCCGAGGGGACTGGCCCAGAGGATGGGCACTGCCAGCGTGGGGATGGCCAGCCTGTCCCCAAGGCCA
>NW_010412825.1:691-4819 GCF_000710305.1 Buceros rhinoceros silvestris | reverse complement strand
CCAAACAGGCTCCGGACCACGGCCCAGTTCCTCCAGCACCCCGCAGCATCGCCCACCACCTCCCTGCTCAGCCTCCGCTCTGGCGCCTCCGCCGAGGCCAACCTCAGCCTCTCCTGCCATGCCGGAGCCGAGTCCCTCCTCTCCTCGGCTGTCGGTGCCTTCGCCTTGCCCGTCATCAAGCTCAACAACTGCTTGCTGGACGCAGCGTCACGGGGGACCGGTGAGAGGGTGCAGGGGGACCCCTCTGACCCCTACCCTGAAGCACCGCAGCTCTCCCGGGCTTCATTCTCCGGCGGTGGCAGCATCGCGCCCTGTGGCCAGGACCAGGGTGGTGACCACATTGTCATCAACATGGATGGTGGCTGCCCCGGCGTGGAGCCAGCAGTGGCAGAGCTCAGCCCCAACGGGCAGCTCCACACCCCGGGACACTCCAAGTCCCTGGACCTCGGCCGGCCGGGGCTGGTGGCCCCCATCAAGGACCGTAAGAACCGGAGCTGGCCCCGGCTGGATCACATCAGCCTGGTGGGTTATGCCAAACTGGAAAGTACTGGCGAGTCCTCGGACCGGCTGCTGGAGCCCAGCGAGCCCCCGAGCTGGGGTGAGCCCCGACCCAGCTCCTGGGTGGTGGGAATGGAGCGGGGAGAGCGGGGTGTGCAGGTCTGACATGCCCCCTGCCCTTGGGGACTGTGACGCTGCAGTCCTTCATCCTGGCTCCCAGCACCAACCAGTGGCCCCAAAGCCCCACGTCCAGGAGGGGATCCAGGGATGGCACTTTTAAGCGGATGCCAACAGGGAGGTCCCAACCCGCTGCTCCTGGGGGAGGAGTCGCCTGGGGTGGATGTCCTCTCCTGGCTGCCTCTTGACAGCTTCTCCGTAGATGCCCTTGGCCTTACAAGCCCTTCTGGTGGCTTTTCCGGAGGAGCCCTCACTTTGAGACCCAACAGAAACTGCGGGATGAGGACCTGGGGGTGGACAAAGCCCCACCGGTCCCCGCAGCACTTTATTTCAGCGGCGTTGGGGTGGGAGGATGTTTTGAGGAGTGGTGTCCCCTTGCCCATCCTCAACCCGCCGGGAAATTTGCTTGACCAGAGCACGTAAGCCCGACAGGGCTATTAAATATTATCTCGATGCCACACGGTCTTGCCTCGCCTCGTGGTCTTCCCTGTGGGACGCTCAGGGAGGGCAGCTCCAGAACTGCTGAACAGTTGCAGGACAAAGGGATAAGCTCAAGGTTTGGGGTGGGTTTTTTTTTTGCAGATTAGGGATGCAGAAGGTGTCCAGGGGAGCTGCAGGCAGCGAGCGAGGAACTGCCGACCCTGCTGCATCCAGGCAGCTGCGGAATTCAAATGGAGCCCCTGGGGTGCGGCAGTTCCCAAAGCCCGTCTGTGGGCCGGGCTTTATTGGTGCTGGTTTCCGCTGGATGCAGTGGGGTGGAGGTGAGGTGACCCACGGGGCTGGTGTTGCTGGGCTCCGTTGGGTGCCATCGGGGGTTTTGGTGCCCTTCGGCTGCAGGACGGGGTTGAGGCTGCAGAGCTGGCCTTGGCGCTGGGGTGATGCGACCCCCGGAGAGGAGGTAGCACAGAACCAAACCCCTCCCAAAACCCCATCCCAGCAGGAAGACACAGCAGGAGAATGTGGGTAAAATGAAGTTGGGTACCAGCATCCCTCTTAGGGAAGCAGAGACGGGGCCAGTAGGTGCATCAGGGTGTCGGGAGCATCCCCGAGGTTTCACTGGGAGCGATACCCACCCTCAGCTCAGCTATTTCCTCGGCTGCTTAATCTCAAAATTATTTAGGCACTGCTTCAAGGCAATAAACAGCACAACAAGAAGTCACCGGCGGGGTCTGCCCTGAAGCAGCGTCCCAGGGGAGGTGCCAGGAGGTTGTTTTTAGCTGAAAATAACTTTTCATTCGGGCTGAACTAGCTGCAGCCAGAGCTAAGGCCAGGCCCTGGGGGCCACGCTTTGGAAACCAGCAGCAAGAAATTGGAGCCCAGACACCATGAGGAGCTTCACCAGGAGCTGCTCCAGAGCTGGGGGTTTCTGTTTTAATTTTCCCCCTTTATTTTCTGGCTGTGGCTCAGCTCTACCTTGGGAAGCGGCTGCAACCCAATGTGGCAAATGATGGAAGACGAGAGGGGAACCTGCCTGCAGTATCTCCTGCCTGGACCACGCACCTGCCTCAGCACCATCCTCCTGCCCCGGCACCCTCCTCCTGCCCTGGCACCCCCCTGGCCAACGCAGCAGCATTCTCCAGGGAGGCATTTCTGAGCCACAGAGGGTTCATTTCAAAATGCAAAGCTGCTTTATTAATTAATCTGGCGGGGTGAGCAGACCTGGGGCTCTCTCCGGGCAAAGCACCATCTGCGCATCCCTCACCTGCAGCTCTGCCTGCAGCAGTTTCAGGAGTGTTTGGGGGGTTTTAACAGTGCTGGTTTCATGGTGCCGTGGATGCTCCCATGCCCGTGCTGTCCCTGCAGTATTCTGGGAATAAAACCGGGAAGGGATGGATCTGGGATCCCCTCTGGATCCCTGCATTGACCCCGCTTGGCTGCAGAGCTGTGGAGTTAAACCATCCTGAAAGCACTGGAGATCCCCAGCTTGTGAAGGGTGATGATGGACGGTGTCTTCTCATCCCGCCCAGGAACCGGCTCTGATGAAACCTCCAGCCGTGCCCACCCGCCAGCAAATCCCCACCCCAGGAGGTACCTGCTGCAGGAGGAGCCCCCAGCCCAGAGAAGGGGTATTGCACTGAAAACGCCAGCAAAAGAAAATCGTGGGGTTGTCCCCAGCCCTGAGCAGGACTGACTACGGGGTGTCCCTTGGGCTGCCGTGGCAGAGGATGGAGCCCACCAATTGCACCAGCCGAAGGACCTCTAGGCAAGGAACAGCTGAGTTTGGGAGGAAAAGGGACAAACCGCAGAAGATGGCTTAGGGAGAACTGCTGCCATGGCTGTGTACGGGGGAGAGGTGCCCCGGGGAGGGTGCAGACCCCTCCAGCTGCTGTGAGAGGGTCTCACGTGCCCAGGGCCACCCCAGCCGGTGCTGGTGGGGCTCCAGGTTCGCTACTAGGACATCTCCATTCCCAGGAAAGGTGATGGAAGGGTGGTGGGAGGTTAATAACAGCCCTTTGACCACCTCTGTAACAGGAGGTGTCCGACATGGACCCGGAGCCAAGGACTGTGCAGCTCAGATGGGGCAGGGTCACAGTGTCCCCCAAAGGGGCAAAAGCGGGGAGGGGAGAGAAGGGCTGGAGCGGCCACCCCAGGAGTTGCAGATCCCAATTGCAAAGGATCCAGACCCAGATCACTCAGCCAGATCACCTCCAGCTGGAGCTTGGTCACTCCCCCACTCACAGCTGATGCTGCTCAGCCCTTCCTCCTCCTCCCTCCTCCTCCTCTCCCTACAGCCAAGGAGGCCACAGCCAGGAGTCTGTCTGTCTGGTAAGTCCTTGCTTAAGATCTAAAGTCTACGTGAAGGAAAGGACTGTGCGGGTGGTCACACCTGCAGTGCAGCCAGGGGCTGAGAGTGGTGGTGGTTATCCAGGGCTCTTGTCCCCTTCCCGAGCCGAGGGGATGGTGGAGCGTCGGGGTTTTCTGCGCCAGGACTGAGTTTGGGGCTGTCGCGCCGTGTGATGAGTGATAGCGCAGTGCTTTGCATCTTTTGTGTAAAGGTGAGGAGCCCCAAGTAAGGGTCGTGGCAGGGGGGTGCATTCTCTGCTACTACAACCCCGTGGGACCTTTTGGTGAGGAATATAGGGTGCTGCTTTTGGGTGCTTTATTAAAAAAAAATGGGGGGAAATAAGGGTGGTGCAAAGTGCCACTGCATCAGTGAGCTGGCACTGAGCCGAAGGGGCCTGTCTGGGTGCTTGCCAGGACTGGGCTGGAGCTGGGGAGGGTTCAGGGGTTGTCACTTAATTTTTTGCTTTTTCTTTATTTTTTGGCTGTTGTGGGTTTGGGGGTGTCCTGCGCAGGCTCTGCACGTTTCTCCTACTACAGAAACAGGCTGAGCAACATGGGGCTGGTTCTGGGTGGGTTGGGGTGAGCCCAGCTCCACACCAGAGTCCCTCATGAGCTGTTTCCAGGAGCTGTGTGGTGGCTGCTGTCCCCACAGCCGGGGCCAGCCACGTG
>NW_010412825.1:365-567 GCF_000710305.1 Buceros rhinoceros silvestris | reverse complement strand
CAACAGCCGGGCACAGCAACGTGGCCAGAGCTGGAGCCCAAATCTTGGGGCTTTGGCTTGGAGCCTATCGGGGAGCGCTGGGGGCAAAGGGGAGGAAAGAAAGGATGTGCAGATAACATGATCTGACTGGCACGCGAGGGGTTAACGTGGGCTTGGGGTATTTAAGGGCTTTGGGAACCTGTTCCCTTCCCAGCGGAGCTGT
>NW_010412825.1:0-232 GCF_000710305.1 Buceros rhinoceros silvestris | reverse complement strand
GCACGCGAGGGGTTAACGCGGGCTTGGGGTATTTAAGGGCTTTGGTAACCTGTTCCCTGCCCAGCGGAGCTGTCGCATCTGAAGCTTGGTGGGATGGGGGTGTTGGAGGGGGGCAGGGGTGGGGAAAGCTGGTGCCTTGAAGTTCTGCTGCTCTGGGGGCAGAGCCGTGCGCGGGTTGGGAACACCCAAACACCCACTGGCTGCGGCTCCCGGGGGACAGCCAGGGCCTGGA
>NW_010412824.1:0-369 GCF_000710305.1 Buceros rhinoceros silvestris | reverse complement strand
CCCCCCGTCCCACCTGGCTTGCAGGTGGCTTTTGTGCAGAAGCGTTTAAAAAAAGATATCTTCCCCAACCCCGTGCTGATGCTGAACTTCTGCCCGGCGGTGGAGGGCGTCCCTGGGGACCTGCAGAGCGTCACCCGTGAGGTCCTCTTCCTCGTCGACCTCAGCAGCACCATGAACGGCCCTGACCTTGACAAGGTCAAGGTGAGGCACGGTTGTGGGGCCAGGGATGGTCCGTGGGTGGCTGGTCCTTAGCAGCCCTCCTTGGTCCCCACTGTCACCTCAGGAGGCTTTGCTGGTGGCCCTGAAGAGCCTCCCGTCAGGGACGCTGCTCAACGTTGCTGGCTTCAGCGCCAATGCCAAGCCGCCCTT
>NW_010412823.1:2897-21602 GCF_000710305.1 Buceros rhinoceros silvestris | reverse complement strand
CATTTAATGAGAGAAAACTCAAAAATGTGCCCACTTATCTAAAGATCAGAGGTGAACATGTAATTACCTCATCATTAAAAGGAGGATTATGTTGGCTTTGATCATTTCTGACAGAGAAAGTCTGGATTTGTGTCATTTATACCGATTGAGGTATAGAATCAGGTACAAAGACAAGAAACAGGACAGGGCCTCCGGGAGGTCATTACTTCTCCTTAGATGGTGTAGTGTCCTATGGCCCAGACACTCCCAAACAAGCAGGTGTCAGACACTTTCTAATGAAATGGAGGTGGCAGAATGGCATGATATAACAGGTAAGGAAGGATGAACAGTTCCAAAGGAAATAAACAGCAGGAAGTGCATGGAAATTCAAATGCCAAGCAGAGAAGTCAGAGAGGGCAAGTTTTGAACTACGACCATGACCATAGATGGGATGAAAATGTGAGCAGTAATAGAAAAAGAAACAATGAGAATGTTGGCTTTGCCCAAGCATAAGCGAAGGTAGAATCCAGAAATTAAAAAGTAGAAAAGGAGGAACTAGAGGAGTGACTGCCTACCTTTGGGGAAGAAGAAAGTGCAGAGGGTAAGCAAAAGGAAAAAAAATTGGGATGCATGAAAAGAATCTGTGATTTTTTTTCCATGGCCTGGGGCTGAGGAAAAAAGGTCTTGGGAGTAGCAAAACTTCCACAAGCGAAGTAGGACATCATGAGCAGTTTAAAAACCCCTTCAGCTGGAGAACATATGCTGGAAACTCTTGGCAAAGAGACAAGGTACCTGAAGTTAAATGTTGTCTGCAAACATTTATGTAAGCACACTAGAATTGCCAGAGAAAAAAAAAGTCTCCTTCAAAAGATTCCTAAAAGGGGGAAAAAAATCTGTGCACTGTCTTTTCAGTAGTGGGGCAAGCAAGAATTAAATAAAAAAAACACCTTGTCTCCAAATTCCTGTTTGTTAATCACTTATAATCTGCTTGACAAGGAATAGGGAGAATTAAAATAAAAGGAGGAAAAGGCCCCTTTATTCCAATTAAAAGATTATAATTTGAGGGCAAAGGGATATTTTGTTCTTATGATCTAGCTCAGTCGTGCTGGTAGTTTTTAAACAATATGAAGCTGTTCTTATACTCTTAAACTTTAAAAGTAATACAGAACAAAAAAGATCAGTCCAAAACTTAGCTTGAGAGGTAAAGCAAACCTAAGCATACCTGCAAGTGTGGATTAAATAATTTTTCTGATTGACAAGACTACAAGTTCTTAATTGGCCCATGCAGCACTTAGCACAAAGTTAGCAATAATCATACGGTAGATATTTCTGGGATTCTGATGCTGCAGTTCATCAGCAATGTCACTAAGGACTTTGCTTGCCTGAGTGTTGAATTTCAATTCCCTCTTCCTCAAAAAGGCGCGAGTTTGCTTCTACAGAAATCTACGGTTTCTGTGGAGTTACTAGAAGCTTGTGCATTTGTTTAATAAAGACTTAAGCAGCTCCTTTTTATTGTGCAGTGCTAGAGTCTCATTAGCCAAACTTCTGCTCAGGAAGGGTCTAGATAATGGGGCAGAGCAAGAGAGTCATAAGACAGAGCAACAGTGATATTGGCTGGAGGGGGGGAAAAAAAAGGTGTCCCTGGGGCGTCCTCAAATAAGGGGAGCAACAGGCAATGTTAAAAGGACTTGCACAACAAGGGCTTTCAAGGGTTAGGTAGACAGGAGGGACAGAGTCCACAGAGAACTTTAAGGATGCATGACACTCTGGAGGGGAAGGTTAAGTCCTCATTGGGAACTTGGTTTTGGGAGATGCCAGAAAGTGCATCTGTGGGGGGCAGAGTCCCAGATCTAATACAGGCAGATGAAAAAAGGAAAGAGGCTGTCTAAAAGCGTTCGAAAGAAACTGCTCGACAAATCACACAGCCTGTAAGCTCCCAATCAATTGTAGTGTTTTGCTCAAACATGCACAGTATTGATTCTTAACCATAAGAACAGTTGATTCTTCTAAGCCAAGGAGCTGAGCAGGATACAGAACACATCTGTCCATGTCCAAAGCAACAAGTTGCAATGCATGAAGTCCCTTGTTCCATGAAGTCTTGCAAGTGGATATTCTGCAGATTATATCCAGTCTTATCTATACTTTAAACCTGTGAAGCTCATGGTGATTTAAGAGATATTGTAAATTTTCAGAAAGATAAATGAAACACAAAGGAAGGAAGAGATTTTTCCTATCATATAGCTGCTGTACGGCAAGAATCCAAAACTGTCTCCATTGCAGCCAAGTGCCCTGCTTTGAAACCATTCTGCTTGACAAGAACAAGACCTCCTTTGTTGTTCAGACAGTCCCAGCCTTTCAGTTACACCCATCACAAAGCTCTCGTGGTTTTCCAGATTAGAAGTTGAGAATGTAAATCGAAATTTTGCCAAGTTTATTATTGTTATAAGCGAGCCGTAATTTGTTTCGAAGATTGAGCATGAAGGGGCTTTGCTATGGACTCACAGCCTTAGGAGACTACTTTCTCCACAGTGCACTTCTTGGTACAGAATGACTGTTACAGGGTTATGTGCAGTCCCTTCACTGCTGCTGTAAGGCTTCCCCCAGCCTATTAACGGCTCTCAGAAAAGAACACATTTATTTACATAGATACTTCGAAAAGAAATCTAAAATGGAACCTAAAGAATTCGTTAAAGTGTCACAAGTACCACAGATGTACTTTTCTCTCCAATCTGCTGCTTAAACTCATGCTTTTAACTCTTGAGTATCTTCCCCTTGAACAGCCTCAGGAAAACATGCCAAATCCACCCTTGGCATAGCTCCACAGCCATCAGAACTGCATGAGCGATGAATCTAACCCTTGCCTTTAGTGCAACATAGTGCCTCCCAAGATGAATGTGGTTAAACTTCCAATTAAATGATAATGAATGCAGCTAGAAAGGGCATGCTTGGTTTGGGGTGTGTTGTTTCTTTTGTTATTTTTTAATAAAAGCATTCTAAATACTCATTACCGCCCAGATCTCCACACTGCTCTCGAGGAAAGAAGAAAGAAATTGCTTGTATATTTTCTATAGGAGCTATCCACATTACTGAACTGTCATTTAACATAAAGCAATGCTAATAAATTTGCACAGCTAATGATGCTGTTTCAAACGAGACATGCTATGGAAAATGACAAGCACACAGCTCTGGCCCTGGTAAGCAGTTAAATCCAATTAAGTTATTGATGTCTAGTATCAGTTAAATTATTGATGCTTATTCTGGGAGTTACAGAGTTGGTGAAACTTATCCCATAAGAGCACCACTTACTTGCTTTGTCATAGCAGTGTCTTACCTCCCTATTAGAAATATAAAGAAATCCCTACAGTTTATTAGGAGCTGCAAAAGTAGCAGGTAAAATAAGGATTGGAGAACTGAAAGGATGACTCATCCATCTTTTATCTTCCAATCTGAGAAAAGAGCCATGGGGGAGGGAAACTAACAGAAATCAAACAAATCAGTGTTAATTGGTTCTCTGTGAAGCAGGCAGGCGAGCAACACCTTTAATCCTAGGGAACTGTCATTCACAAATTGGGGGGAAAAAATCTTACCACACATTTGCAAAGATCAGTTGCCTTTGTTGCAGAAAAGCCTTTGACTACAAATAGACTCTCCAGGATCCTGATCTTAGGACGCACCATCTTTTCAGAGCTCGACTCTTTACTGAGACAGCTGAGGCTTATGTTGCAGTGCCAGAAAAAGAGATTGAAATGCAGCGCGCACTGAGATGTGGAGTGGAATTCAGCCAGCCACTAGCCAGGGCAGGAACAATCCTGTACAGTTTGTGCCTCCCACTATCTTCATTCTGACTCATTGTGGGTGCAAAGAAACTAGTTCCACAGGCTGCCTTGGTCAAATTTCTCAACAGAAAAAAAGTCTTTCAAGTGGTGACCAGGGCACCTTTCTCACTGTCCTCTCACGAGCTGGAACAGACAAACTCCATTTAAAATAGTTCTCTGATATGCTGGGGGAAAAACAAAACAAAAAAAAGCAACAAACAAAACAAAACCACACAGAACAATGAGATGTGTGAGTCAACTCAACAGATCTAACAGATGGCAATGCGGCAAACCCAGCCTGCCTGACGTTCACTGCCTTAGGGCTGTAGGATGTCAGCACAGAAAGGCAGCATTCTTTCCATCCTTTCAGGTAGTTGTAGAAAGGGGTAGGTTCTCCCCTCAGCCTCCTTTTCTTTTGACTAAACAACCTCAGTTCCCTCAGCTGCTCCAAATAAGATTGTGTTCTAGGCCCCTCACCAGCTTTGTTGCCCTTCCTTGGATGTGCTCCAGTACCTCAGTATCCTTCTTGTAGCGAGGGGTCCAAACCCGAAAACAGTATTTGAGGTGCAGCCTCACCAGTGCTAAGAACAGGGGGACACACTATTTCTCTATATGAATGCTTAGAATGAAGAGCTTAGAGAGCAAAGCACTCGCCTAGAAAAACCCAGCTCCAGTCCTCAAGTGTTAGTGAGCCTGACAGGATGAAGACTCCACTTCTCACAGGCATCCTCCCACTTGCCTTACGAACCTACAAAAGATGCCAACACCAGCATCTCACATCAGCAACGAGAAGAATTGTTGCCCTATTGATAAGATTTTTCTTCCTGTTGTCTTTGTTTTTAAACCCATGCACGGTCTGATATAAAATACATACCCATTCCTGGAAGCTATCTCTGAAATCCCAGTCATGCTCCCTCCCAGCCCAGAATCTTAGATGCCATGCACCTGGAAATGTTATCAGAAAGAGGGCAGCCAGGGAGGACAGCTTCAACCTGATGGCAGGATTCTCACTAGCAGACCTCCATCCTACTCAGCCAGAACACAGAGCAGGATGAGTCCATTGGTGCTGTCTGTACTCGTACTGAGTGCTTTGAATGCCTCTCCATGATCTGCGTGGCCAGCCATGTACATGTTTGTGCCTGTTGTGAATTACATCTTCAGCCTCTCTACTGGTTGGACCTCTAACGCTTTCCTGAATTTACAAGGTCAGCCTACAAGGACAAATGCTCAAGCATGTTAAAAATTACACCTGGAGACATGTGCTACATGTTACACAGACCCCTGTTCTTTCTTGTTATTCACTGCTCTGTCCTCCCCAACAAGTAAGTCTCAGCACTTTTAGCTGGACCTCAGCAACCTGCTTCCCCATCCTACAGGGTCTGCTGCTCTCCACTTGTCAGTGGTTGAGTAGGACTCTGACGAGGAGGGACTACCTTCTACCTCCTTCTCCACCACCACCCCCAACCCCTCAAGTGATTTCTTTGGAGAAAGTTCAATTGTGAGTCAGAATTTTGTTAGGAAGCATGGCTTTATGTAACTTGGCCTTAACACTAATATTTGTAACAGCTTTCGTGACACCTCAAGAGCAAGGTTTACAGAAAGCTGCGAGTTTCTAACCAATCTCTACAGAACACAGTATTTCATCAAGCCTTCTTTCCTTTAGAAGATCCAGAGCCTTTACCCCCATGAGGACATTACTGAGTTAATCTTGGGCAAAAGTGATAGATTTAAACGTTACCTGACACACACAAAAAAATAAAAAGGCAGTAAATGTCAGGTTTTTCCTCTCTTTTTACAGACACATAAACCAAACCCCAATGTCACCCAAAATGTTAAGCAAATTGAGTTTAAATCCATTCTAATGAAAGACGTTTAAAAAAAAAAGAGTCACCCAACAGAAAGTATCTATTTTGCCTTTCAGGCACACTTGATGTTTTGCTTCATCTTTTGCACAAATTCTGAACAAGCCATCACAAAGCAAGGATTATTTTCTTTAATCACCAGTTCTTTTCCTGTTGGCAGCAGTTCCAACCTACAGGATTTCAGAGAGTCTCTTTTACGCAGGCATGGATTTGCTGAGGAAGAAGATAGACCTGCGCCCCTGCCCACACCGCTACTCATTGGTCCCACTTGGTGCTGAGCACAGATGCTTCTGTGCCACAGCTGTCCTCACCCACCTCATTTCATCTCAACCAAAAGCAGCACACGTCTTTCAGAGAACAACTAACACACCCACAGTAGTAGGTGTACTAGTGAGATATGGAGTAGTAGGTAGATACAGAGTATTGCTTCTGTATCCTTAACAGTTAAATCCACCCTGGATGTCAGAAACAGTAACTTCACTGATTGCCATGGAGCTCTCGCATTTATCCTGAAACAGGTTTGGCCTCTGGTATTTGTTTAAGACCTGAGCTGCAAGAACTGTATGTATTTAATCTACCTCAACGTCATTTAGATATGAATCACCTCCTCAGTATCTCCCACTCTTTATGCCCTTTTCTAAAAAAACAAACAAGAAAAAAACCCCACCAAACTAAACAAAATACAAAAAAACTTCATAATGAATGTCGTCTTTTTCTAGAAAGTGTTATTGGAAAGGCAGCTGATGTTCTCAGGATTTTTCTCAATCAAACATCTAATGTTTAGTTGCATGCAGGAGTGTTTATGGTCCTGCTAACTGGTTTCTATGAAAGTTAATTCAGGCTTGCATCACCAATCAATCAGAACAATCTCTGATGTTCACACATAATAAAACTCCGTTTAGGTTGGCAGTGAAGTTTAGTTCAGGAAATATGAGAACAAAGGCCTGATAAATTTGGGCACCTTTTACAAGAAGCGGAGAACATATTACCAAACTTGTTACAGCAGATGAAAAAGGCAGAGATTCACCTTTAAATCAGAGGGTTTGTTATTTTGGAGTTCGGTTTGTTGAGCTTATGGAAAAGTGGCATAGGTCTGTTTTCTAGGAAATTGCATATTAGGGCAGCCCTGTCATCTGCTGCATTCTGCCTGCCAGTTGTCCCTCCTGCCTCACAAAACAGCTGCTTGCAAGCAGCAGCTCATTCAGTTCCTTGGTTGTGACTGTCACCAAGCACAAATTGTTACCTGCCATTTTGTCATAGCAGTAGCTGGCCCTAGTGCCTGGCACCAGCCTGTGTTCTATTCTCTCCTACTGCAGATGCTGGTCCAAAGGGCGAGGGAAGAGAGACGGTGACTGATGCCACAGCTGCTCTTGCTATCAGCTGATAGCTTTATAGGCGACAGACCCAACTAAAGCAGCACAGCCTTCCTCGTGGCAGTGAAAGGCCTTGGGGTCATCTTCTTCAGCCAGGTCTTCTCCAGGCAAGAGAATCCTTTGCTAGCATTCAAGTGTTTTTGTGTTGCTCTGACCACTGGCATCAACAATTTATTCCCATGTAATATGGTTTATAACAACACTTTTGGAGGCACTAATTATAACAGTAGTCATAAACAGTTAAGCAAAGATGCGTTAAATCACCTACCAGCAATACCAGCATTTTCCACGACAGCTGGGCTGGGAAAAAATTATGGAAGACGCTTGTATTTGTTTTCTGTAAAACCAACTTTTTAGCCTTTGCAGTTTGTGCCTGCACTTTAAATTATAATAAAGCAAGTGTTTTCAAGGTAGGTTAAATCATGCCTTGTGATGTTCACTTTTTTTGCAAGCTGTCTGTGTTTTAAGTTACTCTTGTGGCTCAGTGGTATAATCTGGCTCCATATCTCAGAAATATGTAATTAAACTTCACTGATCTCTATGAAAGCATAAAACATCAATGCTTATTTGAAGACATTTATGGACATTATATATTGAAGAAATTTGGATATGTAACATACTTGTTATCCAAAAGTAACTTACTTCTCTGCAATACAAGCTAAAACAATCTTGCTCACCCTTTCTCCTGCTATTTTTAGAAACGCTCAGTCATATTTCATCTGTTTAAGAGCTGCACAAAGTTTACTTTTATTGGTTTCAGAAAATAATTCCTACCTCCCTCACACTTCTCTCCAGAGGAGAATATTTATGTACACTCATTTTCTTCACACAATTCATTCATTTAAAAAAAAAATAAAAGTTCCAGAGCCCAAATTCCTCCACATTCAGGCAAAAAAAGAGGCATGCTACAAAATTTCTTTTTCCTTAGTTCCAAGGCCCTTTTCAGACAGCACTTACCCCAAAGGCACTCAAAATCTTTCCTGTGGACCATTTCTACAGCTCTTGTTTGACTTCACAGTTCATTTTCTGCAGAATCTCTGTGTCACTTGACATCAAAACAAAACCTGCATGGGTCTGTTTCTGGCCGGGATTTCAGTCCCCTATGTCTTACAATATATTTAGAACAAAGTAGCTGAAACCACGGAAAAAAAAAAAGCAAAGAAAGAGTTTAATGTCTTCTGAAAAGTTACGACACCTACCACCTTTGGTGAGGTTTTACTCAGTCCACAAAAAATTGACAAAGAGATTTCTTTCAGGCAGTCCCATTTAGGATACTACCAACATCTTTCTCATGGCTTTTGATGGATTATCATCACCGGCAGTCTGCAAGTAATAACCACTTGAAAACCAATTTTGAGACAAGACTGAGAATTTGGAAAAAAATAAAAAAAACACCAACAACACACAGAGTAGAAGAACTGACAGGTAACATGTAACTAGAGATATTTTCCATCACTAGCGTCAACCACCTCAGTAAGCATGCATCTTTTCTTCACAAAGTTTTTTGCTCATTCTCTGAAAAGAAAAAACGATGTATTATCTACTACGTCTTCAATATTTCTGAAAGCTTTTGTACCTCTTCGCATAAACATAACTATGTAAATTAGATCTGCAATTTGCCAGCAGCATATATTAATTTTTGTTGCTGTTTGACAAAAGTCACAGCCACTCCAAAGCATCAGCTGAGGGCTCTGAAGCCTGGGGGGGCATTGCTTGTTTTCAAGTCTTTCTAAATACAATTAAAGTTGTTTAGAAAGGTGGTGCTGAGTTTTCAGAGTCAGATGAAACACACGTTGCAGCTGAAGGTTTTGGAAAGCAAATAAGATGTGCTTCCTTTCCCATTGCTTCTGCAGGAAGGTAGTGTGTGACACTCACCCAAGGACTGATAAATCCCAGAGATGTGAGTCCTCTTGTATCTGCAAGGACTAACAAACCCAGGCCACGAGGCTCTGCTCAACATGTTAAGAGGCCACTAGCACATACTAAAAATAAGACATCGCAGAGACAAAGCCACGGGGATACCCAAACACCTGCTGGAACCGAGGACTCTCCAAGCAGCTGCCTAGCAGCCCCTGGGGCATAAACGCACCCCTCCATGTTTGAGCATCCAGCTGTGGCTCCACCAAGGGTACGAGTGAATTTGGGTGAACCACATGAGCAAATAAGCACGTGCTTTGTTTGAACAGTTACCCACTAATTACTATCTAATGAAAAATGGCATTCTTAATAATGCTGGTGATCTGTGCCTTACACACATGCACTAGGGGAAAGGCAATTTACAACACATACAGTAATAAAACACTGACATCTTTATAAGGAGAAAACTTAACCAGATATTTGCCACAGATGCTTTTATAAACACAGTTACAGGTGTATTTACCTGGAGACCACTATGTACCACATGTATTTAGTCTCCAAAAATACTTTCTTGAGCAATGATTATTGCTGATCTGCATCCTAAAACCTCACGGCTTTCAAGCGTACTTCTGCACTCTCCATTTCAGAAGCACAGTCAGCTTTTGTCATTTTCTCTCTTCTGCTTTAAGCCAACAATGATTTTATGCTTCTGCAACACACATTTAAAAAAAAAATGGATCCAGTTCAAACTCAGAGAATTCCATTAGAAAATATCTGCGTAACTGGATAGTTTCACATTTACAGTTACTGTTACATGCACTGGCTTCATTCCAATTTGTTTCACATCTGCTGTCTATGTGTATATTGCTTTAAGGAAATTCACACTGCATTCAAGCTTGGTGTCATAAGTAAATCTAAGTGAAGACTATTCAGCACTTCCAATCTAATTCAAAAGAAAATACAACTGGCAACTTGCTTTCCACAGCACCATGCTGACTGGCATTAGCTTTACTAACTCTACTGTCTGACTGCATCCCATATCAGTCTCAGTCTTGACTGGTGTCAGTGTCCAGGCAACCAGCCCAATTACCTAGGTTACTTTGTCTATTCTGTTTAAGTGCTGAAGAGACCTTAGTTTTTCTACCCATTTCCTAGAATTTCCTCAGAATTAGAAGATTTTTACTTAAAAAGACAATCACAACCAATATTAACTTTTGTAGTGGTTCTTAGTAGAATTTATCTGTGAGTATTCAGAAAAAAATTAATAATAGTGGTTGAAAAGTTTCCTCAGCCCCGTGAAGATCTCTGATACTCATTAACATGCATCTACTCTTCACACTGAATAGCAGAAATATGAGCATTACAGATGCAACAGACCGGTAAACATGGTTATGGTATTTATTATTATGTTGCTCTCTGCAGCTGTTCATCCCTTACTTTGCTCCTCACAGTTACTGTCCTCATAGCAGGAGTGGAAAAAACAGAATAAACACTTGGGTCCCAGCTGCCCCAGCTTACAGCACATTGTCTTAGCCAGAGACACACAGTCAACACCAATTTACACTGAAGTGCAACAGCTGAGTCATAAGCACACAAGTTCCAGCTCTTTCACTGAGTAGGGCACGGGCGTTGCTGAAAGGAACACACTCAACTACTAGAGCTGCTGCTTATTTACCAGACATTTGTAAGAGGTTTAAGGAGAGAAATTGTGTTTTGAAACTACTAGCTGCTAAATACAAAGAAAGAAGTTTCTGACCCCTTTTGCTCCCTGGAAGTTGTTCTATAGGTCATCCATTAATAGCTAGATGGTTTCTTCTTTGAGGTTTGTTTTATGGGAAAAGTTATCAATGAAGTAATTCTTTTCCTATTACAAAACTTAAAGTCTGTGGTTTGACCTTAATGATATATAATTCATATTCTATTAAAAATTATGGGATTTTTTTGGTTCTTACATTGGCTTAAGGAATTAACACTAGTAAATCTAAATGCAGAACTCTTATAAGAATCTAGATAACTTTACAACACTTAACCAGCTATTTGTACAAATCTAAGTTAGACTGGAAAAGAGTATACCGAGCTCTTTTTATACCTGCCACATTATTTAAAAAGTGACTACAAACAAAAATGCACCCATTTAATTTAGAAAGGTGTTGTTCAAGTTCCTTTAAGATGAAGAAAAAAAAATTACTGGCAGCATAGTGAAGCAAACAAAGGCAACTGGATTTCTTCAACACCTTACTCAAAGACTTATTGGCAATATACTCAAAGAGGTACTTAGAAGGACAGCAGTGTTAGATGCTATTCTTATTCAAATCATTTAATACAAATAAAAGATTGTGTAGTTCTACCAGAAATCTCATTTTTCACAAAGAACTCTGTATTCAACCTTGGCCTGCACAGGTGAACACCATTCTTCTGACTTGGAAAAGAGCATCACTAAACAAATACTGCTGACTGCACGCACTTTAGTTTCAACTGCATTTTGGACAAAACTTGTGGCAGGCTGCCAAAAGCCCTGGCAAAGATAACTTTTACAAGCAGGAAAAAAAAAAAAAAAAGTAGTTTTTCAGTGACAAAAAACGAATATAAACTAGAGATAGACCATCACAGTCTCACTCCAGTGTTTGGTGATTTCTAGTAAGTGTATTCTCTTGGATGAGAGTGGACTGCAGAAAGAATAGCTCAGCAACTTGGGCTCTCAGCTGCAGTTCAGAACACGCTGGAATGAACTCCCTGGATTATCATCCATTACTCAGTGTGAATGAAGAGACAAATATCAGCATCTCAGACTCCAGGCTATGAGGACAAGACAAATACCTACCTCAAGGAATGTCAGAAGTTCAGTTAGTATTTTTATAGTGACCACTGAAATATCCAGACATATCTAATTAAAAAGCGCACATGACAATCCTGTTTAACAGTGCATTAGCCAACAACGCTGCTTCCTATCTGTACAGCCTCCTCCATTTTAGAGGAGAAATGCCTTTTACTAGCTTTTTACATAGTAAACTTTGGTTAGTTTTATAAGAGCTAATTTTCTAAGCACCTAAGCGCTAGGGAAAAATAGAGGTCACAGTGTTCTCTTCATAGTGTCATCCATACAGGAAATGTTTTTGAAACATAAGGGTCAGCCCCTAGGCATTGAACTGGGTACAAAGACACAGTCCACACTTACTTACATCTGTAGAACCTGAAGAAAGGATACAGGTATTATTCCTAGAAGAGCAAGGTACAGCAGCCCTGCCCTTACAGCAGCTTTCTTTGCGTGCTCCAATAGCTGCCTGTCTTTCCTGAGCTCCTATGGACAATGAAAAGGGAATAAACCATTTTATCCTATTCTCTTCTGCCTCATGAGACACAAAAGAAAAACTGTCAAATCACAAGTTTTATTGCAGCAGTATGACATCATTTTTCCTCTGAAGCATCTAACAGAAACTAGCTATAGTAAAAAAAAAAATAAGAACAGAATTCAACAAAACGAAATTGCAAGACGAGATTCCCAATCTTTTTCTTCTGAGCTAAAAAAAAAAAGGAAAAAATCAGAATACAAATTCTGTAGTTAGTTTTTCATTTTAGGAGGCTTGTTATAAGAAGCGGTACAACACTTCAGACAGAGTATTTGGGAACCAGTTTCATTCCTTCCTCCTCCCCCTCCTTCTGGTGGAGGAGGCACAAAAGAACAAGAAAAAAAAAAAAGAACCCTCTTCTATAGGTTTCTTATCTAGAGAAGCCAGTAGTAATACTATTTTCTTCCTTTAGACTGAAAGAGGAAAAAATATGTACAGTACATTCAGTAGATGTGGATTTAAGACCTAAGGCAGTTAGCGACATTAGCCAAAACACTTATTCTTGGTGACAAATGCCTGGTGGTGCAAGGAAAAAACCAAAATAATTAAGGAACATTTCAGCTGAATTTCTGCAACCCCATCTACAGAATGCTCTGCAATCCCTTTTTATTCATGTGTTTACTGTTTCCTCATCATTACTAGCTGAAAATAAGTCTGAGCACCTTCTGTTCTATATACATTTATTCATAACAGGTTCACTGATTTCATGGTACGAATGTTTTCAACAGTTTATAAAAAGCCAATGTGGCCATTACAGTTGAAGAATTATAGTCCGTTTTCTTAAACTGAATAACCAGAATCCAAACCTCCTGAACATATGGAGACTGGACACTATACTCATAGGCACTAAATAATGAGTTGTCATGCATCCTCCATCTCTAAGGATAGTGCTAACAAAGAGTCATCATTCTGTACAGCTGAATTCATCATGCAGAACACCACTGAGGACAGCAGCATTGTCTGGTTTTGCACCAGTCAAGCTGCAGTCAGCATTTGTACTATGCTTTTGTTTTCAGCCAGATTTAAAGCTTAGTTCTGCTCTCATTTTTTGACAACTTCCTTAAATCATTTAGCTTAAGATCATTTACAGCCTATAACTTCTGCTTATAACTAGCAGAAGCACAGAGCATTTGTAACCCAGCAGTTATCACACACCTAAGGCAGATCTCTAACAGATTACTATTAGCATTGCTTTTACGTACCAGAAAGGACAGGGCAAAAATCCTCTAATTTGTTATTTGGCTTGTCTTCCAACAAGCTCTGTAAGTCTGTTGTAGAAAAGAAATGCAGTGCTGAAGCTACACTACCCTACCGGTACAGTACTTCACAGACAAGTTACTCCTGCTGCCCCACATCACGTGGGAAAGTGGCTTGTTTCACTTCCATTCTAACAAAAAGCAGCTGCCTTTCAGGTACGCACACCAGAACATCCATGTGGGTAGTTAAAGCAAAACAGTAGCACATTGAATTTCACACAGCCTTTGTGATCTGTATATACTGATTGTTTTATCATAAGAGGGTCCTTCTCTGCATGGTTCTCAACATCATATAATAATTCACACATCTGTGAAAACACAAAGCAGACAAAACCGTATGAAATCCAGATGGCTTCTTTTTGTACTACCCCTGAGGGTATGAATTGCCGAGAATGGGTTGCATTGAGAGGACAGTTTCAGAAACGCTGACAGTAAACAAACAAAACTTCTGAGGGGAACAAGAGAACAAACAAGTTTTGATAAAGTCTCTTTTGATGTTCGATAGGACAGCTTCTTGAGTCCCAGCGGGAAGCAAATAAATATGCCTACTCTAACCTTAAGTTCCAGGCCCTTACCTCACTTACATATCCCAGTTTCTAGGGTTATTTTGCCCCATTTGACAAACATCATGGTATATTTTATAAAAACATCAATTATAATTCCTAGGAATTAGGAAAAATAGCTCCATCATTCTAGTTACACTTTCAAGCACATTTTTAAAGCCATAAGAGTTAGAAAAGCTTTTATTTAAAGAAAAAAGGCAGAAGTAAAATCTTCATCTAACTCTAGGACTGCAGCTTGATCAAAAGCAAATGAACTATATAGATATTCCAAGAATTAACAACACTGAGAAGACCATCACATACCTCTTTTCCTTCCATGTCAACATGAAATCACTGCAGCATTAGCTGGGATCCACATACCACAAAACGGCCAATCAACAGACCAAGGGAGAACAGGAAGCTAGTTTTACCATACCACACAGATTAGGAGTTCCCTCCCCCTTTTCCCCACAGAAAGAGAATACCAGGATTCAGTAGCAACACCACCTCAATATGATCCCAACCTAACTTGTTTCTCTTGCAGAGAAACAAGAAGAATGTGGGGGGAGAAAAGGGGTTTTGTGATGTTCTCGTATTCAGTTTCTCATCTCAGCATTATTTGCAGCTAATGCCAGCAGCTGTGACTCTTCCCAGGTGAAAGGCATTACCCAGTTCCCTTCCAGGATGAGGGATGGCTGTTCAAACCCTGACATAATGTCACAGCGCAATTAAAATACACGTACCTGGCAGAAAGAACAAAAGAGACTGGAGGAGAATACAGGGATTTAGAGAAGAGAAAGTAACATTGGTCTAAAACAGCAGGCACATGCAACAATTTCTATTAATCTGGCTGGTTGCATCACAAAAGACTAAGATGTGTTTTGAAAGTGACCGTTAACTGTAAAAACACAATAAATAAGCAGTTTTAGTCTCCTTTTAGAGTTCTCATCCACCAAAGTTGGCCCAGCACTGCCTGTTCTTGGTCTCCGTTTCCCTGAATAGATATGAGGAAGAGCGACACTGGTAAAAACTACTTTGTGCTCCTTTCACTGTTAGCTACAGTAAGATGCAATTTTTGTGCGAAAGGGAGGACTGAATCAGTTTCTCCACTCCTGTATCAATGCTTTCCTCTTTGCCATTTCACTAACACATTTCACATACAATAGAATTTCTCTTTGTGTTCTATTTCACAGTTACAAGTAATATCTGAAGACAATTTTGACTACAGAAAACAGTTTCAAAGGAGAAAATTACTCTACCAATTTGTTTGAGTCTAGACAAATTTTAGAAGAAGGTTTTGTATTTATGAATGTAAACATGTTTATCTTGATATAATAATAAAAACCTAAAAATCAGAGTCTTACTACGCAAGATTATGCTGAAAGTTACTGATTTCTCTACACAGTTAATTTTTGTTCTAAATTTCTGTATTTATGAAATTTGAGTAACTAGAATATAAACCCAGTATACCTTGGTATACTTGAAGTACTAAAACTGTTTTTCACCTCTTGGACTCACATCAACCCCAGACATATAGAACAATAAACACACTTTTGTTAAGGCTTTAAAACAGCAAATATAGCTTTGTTTATCACTTGAAACTGCAAAAAAACCCTAACCCAGCAGATGTTAGCAATAACATCTGTCTTAAGCATACAAAAAAGCATACTTGCAGAGAACACATTTCCTGACCATTTCACCTTATCCAGCAATTAGTGAATGAGTAATTCAAGTACAAAAACATGCTGTATTTGAATTAAAGTGTGTAGTTTTGTAGACCAGTGAAAGTAGGAAGAGTACAGTAAAAATGGAGGTGGCTAGATGAGGCATTAAGTATTGCAGCCACCCAGGTGTAAAGATTAGTGTCTACAGAGCCATTGTACTGTCTACTCTTCTGTATGGGTCTGAATCATGGGTCATCTACCGCCACCACCTGCGACTCCTCAAATGCTTCCATCAGCGCTGCCTCCGGACAATCCTAAACGTCCACTGCACTGACTACGTGACTAATGTCGCTGTCCTTGAACAGGCAGAGGTCACCAGCATTGAGGCCATGTTGCTGAAAACGCAGCTGCGCTGGGCAGGGCACGTCTCCAGGATGGCGGATCACCGCCTCCCTAAGATTGTGTTCTACGGTGAACTCGCCACCGGCTGCCACAAGAGAAGAGCCACAAGAGAAGAGCTCCAAAGAGGAGATATAAGGACTCCCTGAAACAATACCTCAGCCTTGGCCATATTGACCACCATCAGTGGTCCACCCCGGCCTCCAATCGGGAGATTTGGAGACACACCATACATAACGCTGCTGTCTCCTTTGAGAGCACTCGTAGAATCAGTCTCGAGGAGAAAAGACAGCGCAGAAAGAACCGTGCCTTGACTATACCACCCAAGGAGACCTTCTGGTGTGCTCTTTGCAACCGGTCTTGCCCATCCCGCATTGGCCTTTTCAGCCATCAGCGCGCTTGCAGTAAGCGTGGGGAAAGCCCTTCCCAAATCTTCATCTGCAAAGCCAAGCCATGATGATGATGATCTAAAAGAAAATTAGAAAAAGCTGATTGGAAAGCTACAAGAAGCATTACTGCAGCTACATGTACAACAAAAAGGGTATTAATTAAAGAAATTAAAATACAAATAGTTTCCTAAGGTTGTCTCAGGAAGAGCATTTACACCTGTGGATTAATATTAATCTTAGTGAACTGCATCTGTTGATGCTGCTCTACTGTGTTTGGGTAGTTAAAACCTGAAGGAAAAGCCATGCAGAAATCTCAACAGCAGATGTTGCTTAGAAGTATTCTAATGGAGTTGAAACAAGCAAAATATCTAGCAGCTTTCACTGGGTTTCTGGGGTTTCTTTTTTTATTTTGGGGAAATTAGCCACAAATTATTTTGAAAAATAATAATTTTCTCCCTCTTTTTCTTGGACACAGATGTCTGTCTGATTCAACTTTTATTGTTTCTCAAATCACACACAAAATATATATTAGAGTACTAGACAAAGCGGATACATTCTTCACAAAACAAGATCAATGAGGGACTCACATTTCCCATAGTTTAACCACTCTCAAGACAGAGAAGCATTGGTCGCTCCAGCAGTCACTACAAAAGCATGAGCTCAATTCATTACTTCATTATTTCACCACCCAGTTCAAGCACCCAAATCCAATGTATTTTATTCAACTTCATCATTGTGTTTAATCCAACTGTCACAGTAAGCAGAGAGAATGCCAGCTTCAGCACCACCTGCAACTGAAGTTCTACTTGACTCCTGTCTATTAACATATACACTTAAAATTACATTTTCTCAGATTTCAGCCCAATACCAGGTGCACTTGGTTACACAAATACCTATTTCAGTCTGTACCTAGAGTCTGTTTCTCCTTGCACTAGTTATTCACTTTTCTATCTATGTGGAGTTTTTTCTGCTTTGTACCTATAGAAGTGATGTTAGAGGTCAATGCTCAATGGCAGAGCTGTCACAGACCGTAGAATTGACTGCTAAAAATGATCCTTAACAAACTGTCAGAGCATTATCAGACTTGGGAAGCCTGGGCAATGAAAGAATAATTTCTGCATTACCCTGGTTCAGTTTCAAAGGCTGAAGTAGCTGGAAGCAGCAGGTAAAAGGAGTAATGATAACTCACAGCAAAAAAGAGTTTAAATCTTCTTTGCCAACCTGCATACACATGCACGTACACAAGAAGACCCACTGTCCCAGGTAAAGAAGAGAAAATGTTCTGAAAATGGAAATTTCAAACCAGTACTATTGTTGTAACTTACTAATGGTATTTGTCTTCACTAGATCATATAAAACATCACTCTATTTTGTTCCTTTGTGCTGAAATACTGCAACAGTAGCAACGTCAAAACAGGCAATGAGGTAATTATTTCTACAATTTTTCTTCTGCAGAAGAGCATACACATATTATCTACTGATTTTTGAAGAAATACCTTCCATGAATGTCCTGTACTTTAAAATTTGTCTAAGGCAAACAGTGCCAGAATTTGGCAATTTTTTTCAGGGTCACAAGTCTAATTTAACTTTACTTTTCCAAATTCAACATTAACCATAGAGTTAGATAATAAGAGCTGGAAAAAAACACTTCTTGCAGAAGTGGTTGGCAGCAGCTCTCACTCCTATTTTTCCCCGTGTTTGGGCACTTCCGGTTATTGGGAGCTAGGATTCGCTGCCTCGTGTAGCTTACTGGCCGACTGGAAGCTTCTTAGCACTTTCAAAGTACACATCTTGACTCAGGCCGATTTGGGGATTTAATTGAAAGCATCAATGTAAACATCTGTGGGAGGCAGCAACTTCTAGCTCTGTCCCGCTCCACTGTATGCCATTCAAAACTCTACTTGCCCTCATAGTTTTTGAACCCTGTTCTAGGTGTAGATTTATGTTAAGACAGTGTAGTTCAGAACTCAGCCTTTTTTGGAACTGACTGCCATTTGACTTGCACCACCATCCTTGTCTAACCACAGAGAGAGAAAGGTCCACCTTCCTCCTCAAGGATATCTCAGCATACATGACACACACATAGGGTCAGATACAGCCCATGGAACAGAGGTCTATTTATTAAAGAAATTCAGGTATCTCTAAAACTTTTCACTACTGAAAAACAAGAGACATATTTGCATTTTAAGGAAGGATCCAAATACAGAGAAGGATCTGAGTAT
>NW_010412823.1:0-2807 GCF_000710305.1 Buceros rhinoceros silvestris | reverse complement strand
GAATTCATTTGGCACGGAGTAAGATGGGGTTTGTGTCAAGAATATGACGGGGAAAGGCATAAAAACAGTAGTGGGATTAGTCACAGTATTAGACAACAGGCTAACACAGGTAAAGAAAGGAGTAAAGGGAAGGATCAGAGAGACAAAAAGGGCAAACTACCAGACTGGGTTAGCCTCATTGACAATATGATACACTTAAACTTCATGGAAAATATCAAAGGATTTAGAGATAGACATAAAAATGAACAATGGGACATTATACAATCAGGGTACAATCATTCATTTAACAGTGATCTTATTTGCATCATTTTAAACGGAAGAAAGAGGCAAGGATATGACACAGTGGAAGATAAAGACTATGTTAAAGCAGTTAGGGAAGAGACGCTCTAGAATATTGTCCTTCAGAGAACAATATAAAGGAATTTGATGCCAGGTGGCCTCAGAGAAGAAAAGTCTTTACTAAGACAGTAAGATCATGGAACCAGCAGAGAAAGCAAAGTGAAAGTAAAAGAGTAGTTTGAGAGGCAAGACTTGTAAAGAGCAGCTTTCATCATGAAACCTAGTAGGAACTTTGGGATAGAAGTCAGGAATGAGAGTTTGCAGAAAAAAGGAAGAACTAAAATTCAGCGTCAGTTTGGAGTTCTAAGATTACAGTCAGAGATTAAAGCCTTGGCAGTGAATGCACTCAACAGCAAAAATTAGTGCAAAACATAATTTTGCTAGTTCCAAGAAAATAATCTCCATTTAACCTAATCAGTCATACTTAGGAAAGCATCTGAAATAATGTTCTTGCACAACTCGCAAAACAGTCTGACCGCGAACCGTTTGCCCACAGATTAATACGCAGTGTCAGCCTGTCAGCAGCTTATATGTCACTATCATCACTTTCTGCAGCACTGCCAGCAGCAAGAGCTCTTGATGATTCTTGCTCCTTCTTTGCAAGGGCTGCAATGTTTTGCTGTTGGACAGTACTGGAGAGGATACACTTTTGCAAGCAAAGCATGATTCCCACTCAACCCTAAGGGTATATTCATACCAAGTCAAAAGACACTCACAGCTCTAGTTACTCTTTCAACTGAAATATTAGAATTTTCACAAATCTTTAAGAAAATGTTAAGAAAAAAATAAAACATCAGGCGAAGTGACATCAAGACAACATAATTTTCCCCTATATTAATCAGAAAATGTGATACGGAAGTGAAGAACTGAGATGTTGGCTCAATTTCTTTGTCATTAGACAAAGATGGACTTGCTTCCTATTCACTTCTTTTAAAACAAGTTAAATTCAGGAACCCTGTAACAAAGTTATAGAGTATGATTCACTGGAAGATTATAGGCAAAGTAACATGAAGACATACTACTTTGCTTATAAGTAGCAATGAAGTTTGTCAGATGAGGATTTAAGAGAAAAAAATTAGATATTGTCAGGTTTTGCCTAACACAGGAACAATCTCATTGATTTTCAGCTCAGTTTGTTTTGGTTTCATTTTGCTTTCTATAGAGAAAGACTGATAGGTTTTAAAGCAACTTAAATGCAAGAGCTGGAAATGTGGCATTCCCCAGCTTTGCTCCCCTGCTTTGCAACAGTTCCTGCAGGCAGATATTTAGAGTGAATCTGTTACTGGGTGAATTGGAGCATATTTTACCATAAAGTTTAGCATTGAGAGGATATGAGAATCAAACAGAAAACACATTACCTGTACGTGTTTGAGCAATGGGGTAACACCGACAACTGAAACCCCCATATTTAACCACTACATGGCCAAATGACTAATTCAAAACATGTTTGTCACCAGGGGTATCAGCAGTAAAATATTAATAGCCATTTAAATTTCTTAAAAGTAATTTTCCCATCCTTTTAGTCCAAGAGTATTTTATATTGTTGATGCTTTTAAAAAATCAGACAAAACAAAGCAAAACCAAACAAAACCAAACAAACAAAAAAACCCCCAAAAACAAACCCCAAACTTTTTGGTCTTTCGATTGATGAAAACCTGTACATTAACATCCAGGATGTGAATATTTCTCTAATAATACACTCACTAATGAATCTTTTCCCGTACTTGTTATTGCAATACTACCATAAAACATCCCGTGCCTTTTGGAGATCCTTTAAGGATTTTTCTTTTTGCCCATTTTAATTGCCATTCACCATGGTGGCTACATATGTCAGATCACAAACTTACCATTAAAGGAATACGAGTTTTTATGTAACTTTCCATTATCTTTTGTATCAATGATAAAATGTGATGTTTCCTGAAGATCTCTGACCTACACACTAAGGCTACTATAGACAGAAACATGCTAACACTCACAGACAAAATCATTCCCAAGTTCATCTGCATAAGCATTTGCACATTGGTTTAATACTTAGTGAAGTCAACTGAAAATCTCTTACCTGCTTAAATTTGTATGTTAAAATCAAGTTATAGAAAAACCACAAAACCCACAATTAGTAGAACAGATGTACAGCAGGTAAGAAAACATAAGGTATTGCTTTACATATTACAATACTCTGAAATTACTGAATTTCATTTCTGTCAGAGAACAGGGTTATAAGGACCAAAACAAACAGACAATACTTAATTAATCCCCAAATTAACGTTCCCCCTTAAAATTCAGTACAGAGAAAGAGGCGTCTTTTGCTCTGTGCTCCAGCAGAAGTGAAATACACCATCGGACACTATTCGCCGTGGAAAACACAACGCTAGGCAAGCCTATCCGTCGGACACCGGCTCCTGCCCCAGCGCCGAATCCCCCCCGTGCCCGGCGCGACTCCTCCCGTGCGGAAAGGCTGGAGCGCCCCC
>NW_010412822.1:0-3725 GCF_000710305.1 Buceros rhinoceros silvestris | reverse complement strand
ACATCCCCTTGGCCTCTCCAGAGAGAGGAGCTGCTTATTCAACTTAAAAATAAGTGCCCAGAGCTAGATTTCTCTGCAGATCGGTCTTGCAGCGGATTTCCACGAACACACACACCCTTTCCGTGGGGAAGGGAGTAGGGAATGGGAGAGGCAGAGAGGAGGAGAAGAGAGGGGGCACCGTCCTCCGCTGGGTCCCCCCTTGCGCGGGACTGGGAGCAGGCGGCCTTCCCCCACCACTCTGCGGAGGCAGTGCCGGGGTGGGACGGGGGCGGGAAAAGCGTTTCCACGAACCCCCCAACGTAAACCCTGACACCTTATCAATACAAATCTCTAACAAGGGCCCTGCTGCAGATCATAATGACTTCTCAAAGTTGCTGCAGGTCTAGCAGGCATGCCAGTCACAGCCACAGATCAATTCTACACCCACGGAAAGTGACTTAATAAATGGAACCTCGCCAGTTATTATCCTTGCTAACAGCAGGCCCCTTCTTATTTGTCCTAATTAGCAAGACTGAAATGTCGGAGGAAAGAAGGGGAATATTCAATAAAATCTAAATTATTGAATGACTGTAAGATTTCGCCATTAGTTCAGCCATTCTTTACCTTCTTCAAAATGTCAAACAAATGGGGAATGCATATTTGCAACCCTGCCCTTCTGTTCTGTGCAACTGGAGGGCATATATTAAGCATATTAAGTGTATTCAGCTCTTGATCGTTGTCAAAACACTGCAATTGCCTCACGAATATTAACCTAGAAATATGCAAATGAGATACGCTCGCACGTCTTATAGGGATGCTAAAGTAATATTTGTCTTGTGCTGATCTAGTCTGGGGATGTGTTTGCTAAAGAGCTACTCGAAGCCTTAAAGATGGTGAACGAACCCGTTAGAGCCATGGGAAGGCTCAAGGCGCGAAACCTTCTGTGAAGGAAACGAGGCAGCGAGGCGGGAGCGGAGCCTTCGAGAAGTGAGGTGGGAAGAGTTCATCTCTCCTGGGGAATCACTCCCACCTTCCTTCTGAGCTGCCGGTGCCAGGTTCCGGTTTTCTGGGAATATCCCTCCAGTGGCCATTTTCTAAGCTGAGCTGTCTCACCCTTTTCCGGCGTTTAACCGCATCCGAGACCTCCGCGGCCGGGGCTTGAGGAACGCTCCTGATGATCCAGCACCCTCAAAGGAAGGAGTTGGCGGAGGGGACCACCTTCTGCTCGCCATTCTGGCACCTCCCGTATCTATCCCGGCTTCGCCGGTTACTAGTTTCTCTCCTCTCTACATACATCGAAAGGGAAAATACCGACTGCTGGAGCTAGAGAAACTAATTTAAGACTCCTTGCAGTTCGTCCAGGGGACTCGAGGTCCCAGTTCCAGAGGGATGCTGCTTGAACTAACGCTGGTTGATATTAATAACGCTGACTTACTAACATTAGAAACACTGATGAAGTTGTTAATCAGTTCATGGACTTACTAAAGGGCGGGTTTAGGTGGAATCAGCGCTCGTCGGGCCTGCCAAAGGCTGGGTCTGAATGAAATGCGGAGGGTTTGGGACGCCCCGGGTTCAGTCCCGGTCCTGGAGCCGCCCGAGGCTGGCGCTGAGCCCAGACCCAGTCGAGTCCGGGCAAGGATCCCTCGGGATGCCCGAGCTGCCCTGGGGGAAGGCAAGGACCGCCTGGAGCGGGGCTCGGCCGTGATGAGGGGCCCGAAGTGTCTGTCCGCTGCGAGAAAGAGCAGCTGGACCCAAGAGCAGCAGGTACAGACCTCCCCACTCTCACCGAGTAGAAAGGCTTAAATGAGCCTCATTAGTGAGACGACCCGGCTTACAGACACACCTCTGCGCCGGGGACCACATAAAAAGAGACGACGTCATTCCCAGGGAAACAGGAGTTTCCCCAGAGGCATCGGAGGAGGAATTCGATCTCTCGGCGGAGGAGAAGGCAGGATTTAAGGGATCTGTGCCACTCTGAAAAGGAAAAAGTGTCGAAACAGGCATTTCTCACCCAAATCTTCCACTCGGAGTGTTGGTCAGGAGGCCGAGAACACATGACATACCCCTCTCCCCGGCTAAGGAGGTTCCCGCCCCTCCGGGGGCTGCTGGCTACCTGTGGACCGTCACTGTTCAGGGATTCTCACGGCCTCGTGCTGGAGCCGGGCACGGTGCCGGTCCTCACCACGACCCTGCTCCCGCGAGCAGCAGATAAGAGTTATTTTATCTTATCTTAATTGCCTCGTACTTATTCTGCAGCTCAGAGATAGCCCAGTCTAAGAGATTCCTTCTGCGCTTCTTTGGACTCCCAAACTCTGAAGTTTTTTTTTTTTTTTCCCCATTTTATTTTCCTTCTTCGCTTTTTAGCCCCAAATATAGCTTAGCAGGCTATGATGTAACGAAGACACACGCCGGGGCTATAAATTTCTATTACTCTGAAGTTTTTTTTTTTTTTTTCCCCATTTTATTTTCCTTCTTCGCTTTTTAGCCCCAAATATAGCTTAGCAGGCTATGATGTAACGAAGACACACGCCGGGGCTATAAATTTCTCTGGCAATTTCTAGGGACAAGCCCTCTTTGGCGATAACTAAGTCCGCAGCCAAACACGCACCCCAGTGTCAGCGCTGCTGGTCATAAATCACCCCGCCCGGAGCCAGAAGTGACATTTCTTACGCACAACACAAACTTTTTGCGCAGAGAGTTATATTTAACTCCAAAACGAAGCATCTGAAGCCTCTGGAGCCTTTAGAAATACCTCATCCCTTCTGTGCCGCCTGCACAGAAAACTCTGTCTCGGGTGAGGATTTTTTACGAGTAGGGTTCCAAACCCCCCCGCTTCAGAAGCGCCCGGTCTTCCATGTCAGAAGAGTTGTTTGAAAGTAAACAAACTATCTCGTAGGGAAGGGAGAAATCTCTCCTCGCTCTCCCTCCTCCCAGCAGCCCCGAGTTTCTTGGAGCCGCTTTATGGTGCTCAAAGGGGGGAAACTACCCTCAAGAACAGGTTTATTTTAATGAGATGTCTCCACAGGGTTGGACTGAAGGGCGTGGCCTTCCTTAGGGAGCCAAACGCCCCATTTTGGGGATGTGGGGCTGTTTCCACCCGATGAGCTGCCCCCGGGGTTTGTCACACCGCGTCCTTCTGCCTGGGGGTGGATGGAGGGACCAAGGGCACGAGATGCCTTCGGTGGGCATGAAAGGTGCCCCACCGCCAAGCGCTCCGGGCAAACACGATGTTATGATGCTGCTGACGTTCTCATTTCCTCTGTGCTCATCACATAAAGCCGGGGCTCAGCCCGGATCAGCCCTGGGGGAACGGGAAGCTCTGTGCCGAGCACTGCACCCCCAGTGACGTGCAGGAGAACCGGACCAGCAGCCACGGAAGCGATGTTCTCTGCTCCCAGGGACCAGACGACCCCGCTCCTGGACAGCATAGGTTCTTCCTCCAGGAATCAAAGAGCTAAATATTCCCTGCTCACCTTCTGCCCTCATCCATCTCCAGAGATTTTGTTTTAATCCTGTTGAGTGAAAGACAGCGGCCTCCCCAAAACGGTACCGTCTGTGGTTTAGGGAGAAGGAATAATTAATAATTACTGTCTCCCTCAATACGTAAGTGAAAATTAGTAATAAATATAATTAAAGGTAAGTAATTATCTGGGGGCGGTGTAGGACAGAGCTCTGATAACTCGAGTATCTCCACCTACGCCTTTCTTTGACCACCTTCCTCCCCTCAACTCCTCATAAAGGTTTTA
>NW_010412821.1:9846-48159 GCF_000710305.1 Buceros rhinoceros silvestris | reverse complement strand
TGAACTCTTCGTCGTTGTCTTTTAAAATCTTCCCTCTTCGGGGCCGCGCGGTGGCAGTGAGGGGAGCGGGGCTGGCTGGGCGTCACCTGCGAGGCCGGGCTGGGTGCTGGCCAGAGGGATAGCCGGAGGAGAGGGCTGACCCGGCCAGTCTTCCTGCGTCTCACAGACCCGGGTTTTGTTTAACAGCAGTAATGACAAATACTCAAAGAGGCGCTCACTAAATTATATTTAGGGTGAGATCCATCATGCTTCTGTCCCATCCTGGAGTGCTGTTTGGTTTGTGGCCCAGAGTTTCTTTTTTAAAATGGAGTTCAGGTGCTTTTCTTCAGATAGTGAAGCGGGGAGGGGAGAGAAAATGTATTAGTGGAAGGAAAGAGAAATCTGTGAACTGCTGCATAAAAGTAAGGAGAATATTTCATGTGTTGCCATGTCTGAAGATGCTTTATTGGAAGAGGACATTTGGGAATACAAATCTATTAGGAAGCAAAAGCATCGGAGTAGTTCAGAGAACATCACTACACCCGTGCAGAAAGTAAGTGACGGGAAGAACAGGCCAAAAAGAAAGAGATACAGAAATAAAAAAAAATCCATAGAAAAGAATGATGCGCTTCAGAAAGCCGAGCAGAGATCAAGGCCAAATGAGGATGTAGATCAATGTAAAGATGACAGTAGTGTGCAGTCCCAGGAAAGCGTGAGTAGCCTGACGGAAGAGAGCTCACAAAATGCAAGGCCCATTCCTGATGGGTATTGTCCCAGCTGCCAGATGCCTTTCTCTTTGCTGCTGGTCCAGACACCTCGGTGGCACGTCGCTGAATGTTTGGATACTCCAGGATCCCTTGAAAAAGGTATGACCAGAGTAACAAAAAAGCCTTCAGAGAAAAGTTTAAGTCTTCTCACGTAATGTTGCTGTAAACCTTGTTTTTTCATGTTTAGTTCAAAATCTGATGTGGTAGTTGGTGTGGTTTTTAGAATGTTATTACTGATCATTTATCAGTATTATTTTTTGTATGAGTATTCTGGTTCTTTATGAAGAACATGGAAATCTGGTGTGAAAATCTCCTACCAGAATGTAATTTCAAAACTTTTTAGAGTAGGGAAAGATTCATGGTTATTTATCAAGCTCCAGCTTTAGTAGTTCATTGAAGAAATTGAAGGTACATATTTACCATTTTAAAATAATAGAGCCTGTTTCAATTACTAAGCCAGTGTCAGAAAAAAGCCCCCTTCTTTGTTGAAGAGGCTGCTACCTTTGACACTGAGTTTCTTTCTAGGTATAAATTTTATTATTCTGTATCTGTGTTGCCGTATCATTTGTGCAGTTGTTTATAAGACATTTGGAAGCTGAAATCAGTCTGTTATGCTGTTTTACTCTGAAGTATTAGCCTCTGGGCCAGGATGCTTTAGAAATTTTATGAAGAATTATGCATGAACTATTCCTGTATCATAAGAGAGCACAGTTTTGTTTTGAGTTCTGCACAGGAGGAATAAAACTGACTCATTCCACACTTTCATGTGTGGAAATACCACGTCTGAAGAGATTCAGGTTTCCAGAAGAACTTATGTTCTTAATAACTTCAAAACTTTTGAAAAACAGAAAGCATAAAGTCAGGGAACTTGAGTAAAGGCTGTTTAGGTAACACAGTCACTTCTCTTCTTATATCTTTGTAACTTTCCTTGAAGTTTCTTTTTCAGAAGAATGAAATGGGAGCCCTTTAATCCCGAGTTTTGCAGAGGTTTTAACTTAAGGCGGATATGTTAACATCTCATTTCCATCTCTTACTCCCATAATTAACAGATGAAAAATCCTTTTAATTGATTTATGCTTTCACCTTAAAATCCTCAGAAGTTAGGCTAGCAAGCTCAACAAAACAGGCTTAGGGAACAGCTAGAGATTTTTTGCTGGCATCTCAATCCTGAAGATGTTTTTCACATAAGTAAATACATGACTTTATTATTATTGAATGTATAACCCAGCAGACAGTTTGGAATGGAATTTCAGGTTGACTCAGAACCGAAAGTTGGTTTGTTTTGAAACATGTCTGCTGGTCTCTTCTGGTGCTGCTGCTCTGTTCGCATTGCTTGCATGTGAGACAATTCTAAACTAGAACCTTTTGATTACATCAGCACAGCATGGAAGCAGGGTTAAGTACTCTTGTTGTTAGAGGGCTGTATGAATTCCAGCACAGTGCTGTGTTATCTGTGATACATGTTCAAACCCCCAGACCTATAACATATAGACCAATGTATACACCGCTTAACTATTGCTTAATTACTACACAATAGAGTCATTTAGAAACTGTCATTTAAAGAACATTGTGGTCCAGAAACTAGAATGAACTAACTTTAAGCAACCAACTGTGAAGAAGTTACGCAAGCAGATGCTGACTATGCATGCTCAAGAAGAGGTTTCAATTAAAGGACGTTCAGGAGTGACCTCTAAAGACTACCGAGGACCCTTAAAGAAGACCCCAACCGACAAACTACACACACATGATGAATATGTGCATATTGTAATTAGTTCTGGAAAGTAGCATGAACATGTATAGTCTAAGTAATGTAATACGCATATAGATACACTATATAATAAATGGCTATTCTACACTCGAGGTGCATGATTTGAGATACAGAGTCTCCGTGCACCCAGCGCTGCAGTAAAGAATGCTTGCTTTCTAAAACTCAGTACTGATTCTTAGAGAATTTCATCAATCACCGGCTTTACGGTTATCAGCTGCAGCAATTTGGTTTAAGGTGGGAAGCATTCTCATTTCTAGCCAGCTCAGGGCAGGAGGCCTTGGTGGACACTTGAGAATTACGTTTTGCTTCTGACCTCCCATGGCTGCATTTATGACAAAAAGCTTTTCAAGTGTGTGTCATGTGTGGTTTTTATTTTAATAATTATGCTAACTATATTTGCAAAGATGTTAACATCACTTCTCTGTTTAACTCTTTTCACAGAGTGTCCTGATGGTTTACTGTGCAGTTCCACCATTCCATCCCACTATAAGCGTTACAGTCATTTTCTACTTGCAGCAAGCAGGGCGGGAAATTATCTTGTTAACTCTTCAGCGGACACTTTGGAGAGGGAGGTGACATGTCCTACTGCTGCAAAGCCCAGCTGTTCCCCAGGTCACGTAGAAGAAATCTCGCAGAATGATGAACCTTCTAGTAATGTGAAAAATGGCCCAAACGATGACAGTACACTGGTAGTACACGGTTCCCCACAAATGAAGTTTTTAAATACAATCAGTGAAAGTACTTCCTCTTTTGCAAATGTTCAAAAGACTCAACAGATATTTCAGCTTACACAGACCACAGATAATAGTTGTAAATTTGAATTTTATGATATTGCAGCCTCTCAAGAAAGTGAAACAGGAGAAGATCTGGGTAGTCAAAAAGATACAGATCAGCCAAGTCTACTGCAGTCAGAAGTGGACTTCAGCGACCCTGAAATTTCTTATTCTCCACTGAGTGCTTTTGAGGAAAGTGAAGAGGAAACTGAGGAAGAGAAGAAAGTAAAAACATTACAAGATAAATTATTAAAAGTCTCGAAGTTTGAAGATGAGGAATCTAACCCTGTGGTGTTGAAAACGCTTGATGGACATCTCTTAGAGCAGAGGCCTCAGTGTGAGAATGCCAAAATGGGAAATTTTTTAATTAAAAATAAACACTGCGAGGATGTAAATACAGTGAAATATCTAGATCAGAGTGTAAAAACTGTTTCTCAAAATCACATGAGCAGCAGGTTCTGTAATTCAACATGTGTAGATAATCAGCAAGAGGTACTAGCCAGTGGATCCTGTTTTCCTTTTAATTGTGAGGAGACTGAACAACCAGAATCGCTCTCCTCTGCTGCTAAAGCAGGTAACACAGAGTCAGAGGATACTGGTGCTTCTGCTTTGGGTTCTGCATACATGAGTTTTACTGAGGCATCATTGCTGCTAGTCAGAGAAGATGCTGAGTCTCTTCTGACACAGAAAAGTAATGTTTTGAAGGACCCGAGTAACTTTTTAACTGATACAGATAAAATGACTGCCAATGCAATTGAAAAAACAGCTCCCCAGGAGAGCTTGCAGTCAGTAGTGGAGAAAGAAGAAAATCCTAATACAGCTGCTGGGTGCTTTCACAGCCCCATCTCTAAACCAGCACCTTCTCTTTCTTTAGCGAGTAGGAATGCCAAATCCAGTTCTGCCAAAGAACTCAAACAAATGGATATTGGTGTTTTCTTTGGGTTAAAACCCAAAGTAAAAGAGGAAAGCAAAGGAGAGACGTGTTTGAGTGAGGGAAAGCAGATGCTGAGTTCCGAAACTCCCAGTGGAAAGAGGCCCAGACAGCAAAAAAGGAAAGCTGAAGGGTCTGTGGAAGATGTAGAAGCAGTTACAGAAAGTTCAAGTAAAAATGGAGCCTTCTCAGATGTAAGTTCTAGTGGCCAAAAAAGGTGGAGAAAAAGAGTAAGAGAATTATCTACTGCAGGTGAAAGAACAACAAAAAAACACTGTCCTTTCTACAAGAAAATACCAGGTGAGCGGTAACTTGCTTTTTTTAAGAAGTTAACTAATTTTGGCTTGAGTTCTGGGTTTATTTTCCCTAATTTTAGGTTTCATTGTTCTTCACTCTTCATAACAATTTAGACAGCAGCTCATAATTACTTTTTTTTCCTTCAAGCTGGTGAATTTTTGTGTAGGTGCAAATCTCCAAAAGAAGGTGATAGCAGAACAAAAGTCAGCAATGGCTGAAAATAGTGGAATAGTTATCTCTCACAAATTATTTCAAGGACTGACTTCTGAATGTTTTTGACAGAGCAAGAAACATAAGTGGAATTGAAAGGTAGATCTACTTTCTTAAATGATTTTGAGTATATCCCATGTTAACATTTACTCTTAATCACTGAATTTAGTCTTTTACATCCTTTCTGCTGTGCCTGAAAGAAAGTGTGTCAAATCACAATTATTTCCTTACATTAAGTTAAAAGACTTGAGTTCAATTTTGCATTTGAAATTCAGTAGTATTAGAAACATGATTTACTACAAGTATGGAAACAAAGAAATGAAGACCAAGCAGGAAAGTTTAGGTAAGGAAAGAGCCAAGAAATTCTCAGAATCTCCTGGAGCAATTACATAACTTACAGGATGATTGATCAGCTGCTTAAAAGGCTTCAGATCCTCACATTTCCCTTCTACCACTAAAGGACCATGTCAGTCTTCGGTAGCTATTTGAGGAAGCCAAGTAGAAATCTACTTGTTATCCTAAGTGCTGCTGCTTGAAGTCGTTGTTGGGCTACACCAGTATCATGGGTTCCGCAGGCTTCAAGAATTTTCCACGTACAATAAATTTGAAGAGCAGACTCCTGTGCCTACAGTGCAATTTTAAAGTTGCTTTGTTACTATCTCTATTATCTTATTATGAATTTTGTTACTTGCCTGTATATTCTGTGTTGCTAATGATATGTATTTATCGCCATGGCCTAGTATAATTCAGCCCCCCTGAAATTTTGCGTCTCAAACACTTGGGGATTTTTGGGTTTGTGATTGTTAGTTAGCAGATTGCTATGTTTTTCTGGAATTGCAAATACTTGAATTTCTAGCCTCAAGTAAGTAGAACTAATTCTTCTAGAAGATCTGGGAAATTTCATAACATAAAAGGAAAAATAATTGAGTGCCACCAGGCGAATTAGGTCTCTGGGCTACTTGGTGGTTTTAAGACACTGTAACCCAATGTGAAAGGACCATTTGCCAGTATTTTTTCAGTTTTTTTAAAAAATGCATTTGCAGAGAATAGGGCTCTCTTCTACACAGCTGTCTTCATGCAACATCTTTATAGAAACAGCACCTCACTGAAAACATACAGGGGCAAATCGGTCACGTTTCATCTCAGCAGATATACGCATGTACGAATTGCTTGCTTGATAGATATATGCTAATTGTTTTAAGAGGAAAATTAAATGTAAAATAACTGAAAAATCACAAAATGCATTTTGTTAAGCTGTGGTTATCTGCTTTATTCTGTGTTAAGATGTTTGTATTAGATTTTAATCTACATGAACTTTCAAAAATACCAGCTGAATGCAGAGAAGTGTCTTTTATTTGCTTGACCAGTTGCCATCTGTGTAGGATGGCAGCTGAACAACAGATATTTGGGTGAAACTTTTTTCACTTATTAAAATAAAAATTGAACAACTTTGTTGTGATGACTCACGTGCAAACCATGTTTGTCCTTAACCATAGTGTAACTGTATTCCCTTTTAATGTGGAAGAAAGGAGGAAGAACAAAGGGAAAATTTAATTAGAAACTAGTTCTGAACTAAGCGTGTTTACTGACTGTCTTCACTTCCCTTTTTGCTGTAGGAACTGGTTTTAGTGTGGATGCCTTCCAGTATGGAGAAATTGAAGGCTGCACAGCTTATTTCCTCACTCATTTTCACTCTGATCACTACTGTGGGCTAACGAAAAACTTTATGTTTCCAATCTACTGTAATAAGGTAAGATTTTCCAATGTTATGAGATATTATTATAGTTCATATGAACTATAATAATTTTTATACTGATGAAAGTAAATAGAAGACCCGAAGCTCCATTGTTGGCCCAGTTAGGCATAGTGGATATGCATAAGGCCATCTGAGTTTCCCTTGTAAGAAATTTTTACCCTGATTTAACTGATGAAGATTAATGAAACATCCCTGTCTAGATACTATGAAGAAAACAGATTTAACAGGATCTTGAGAGGTCGTATAGACTGATTTTCTGTGCCATGCTGGTCTAACTTCAAAATTAGATCAGACTGCAGAAAGCCTTTGTTGGTAAATCTTGAAAATAGGACAGATTCCACTACATCTCACAACCTGTTGCAGTGTTTACCCACTCTGGAATTTTTTCCTAATATACAACTGAAATGTCCCTTTTTGCAGCTTATTCTTTTTGTGTGCATCGTGGAGAAGAGTCTGGCTCCATCTTCTCTATAAGTCTATTCAGGTGGAAGTCTGAAATTAGATTCTGCATAAGCTGTCTCTTCTCTACATTAAGTAAATGGAGTTGTTTTAGCCTGGTCCTGCGTGTCCTGTGCTTCAGGCTGCTGACTGGCCGAGACTGCCATTAGCTATCATGTGTCCAGCCAGCTCTGGATTAGTTGTAATGGGGTAGAGCATCTTGCTTAATCGACCTATGCAGGTCCTGCATCAGAAAGACTATTTCTGATTTATTCTGGAAGTCTCCCAGAATGTTTATATTCCATGTTGCCCTTCCAGTAGGAGTTGGGGTGACTCCAGGCTCTGTGACCTGGGACGTTCTTCAGTTGTTTAAAGAAGGCTTTACCCACCTCCTCTTCTTGACTTGGCAGTCTGTAACAGATGTTATTCCCCTTCGTTTGCCTCCTCTCTGATTCTAATCTGTCACTTGTTGATAGGCTTTTAAAAGTTTGCTTTTTTAAGAGAGCTTTTTTTCACTTCAAGAGGTGACATGCTACTGAAAGGCTTGATTATACCCAGGATCTCATAGTTTCTTTCTAAGCCAGACAGTCTGGCTTTGATAGCCTTTGTTCCTAAAATAAACAAGTGCTTTTTTTAGGTTTTGTTCCTATACCATATTAAATCCTTTCCCTGTCACAGATAACCGGCAATCTAGTGAAGAGCAAGCTTCGAGTCAAAGAGCAGTATGTCCACGTGCTGCCGATGGACACAGAATGCGTAGTGAATGGGATCAAGGTGGTGTTGCTCGATGCCAATCAGTATGTATCCCTGCATCTGTGTGGAATATTTGTAGGTATAGAATATCAAAGATAACTAGCTGTACAGACACAGTTTATGTTTTCATGATTTTTAGGTTTCAGTGGGTCTGAAAAAATAAGGGTGAAAATGCTTCTCATTCCTTGGCTGGCTTAGTAACATGCATTTTCGTTTCAGAAGTGAATTAGGCATTAAATTTCTTGCAAGTAGTTAGCTTTGGAAATAGGTGAGTTATCTTTGAAAATTAAACTTGGGCCTTTTTTGTTAGCATTAGTTTAACTTTATTTTGTTTGCTTGGAATGAGCACATAGTGTTAACCACACATAGCTCTATTTTTTAAGCATGTTTGAGAGATTGAATTATTTTTCTAGTGTTCTAAACACTGTAGTGTTGGGAACATCCTAGATTTGATTATCAGGTATGTCAGGTTTCTGCAGCTTCAACTGAAGCAAGTGAAATCTTCAGCTAAAGAAAAATGTGGTACTTTGGATCATACATATGGGAGAGAAAAAACCTAGCCAACATTTTGAAAATTGAACTTCTAAAGAAAAGCATGTTGGAATCTGGAACAAGACTTCTACTGGATTCAGTGATAAAGGGTGAGATTTTTGTCCAACGTTACTCTGGCACTGTGTGGTAGTGCTGGATTTAAAATCCAGTAGCACCTGACTTCCATCCCTGTGCTCTTGCTACTCTGCTTCTTGGTACCTTATTTGGCAGTCTATGGGCTAGAGGAAGGGTCCTTTCCCTGAGGTATGTATTGAAACACAGCACTGGCACAGCTGGTTTGAATATTACTTACAGTAGGATTTGTTTATAATGGGGGATAAGATTCCACAAAGTCCTTTGAGACCCCTTTCTGGGAATGAAGGAAGCCTTGTTGCTTATGTAATCTGGACACTTCTCATTTTTCCTGTTTGTCTCTCTGCTCATCTGCTTCCATTTGAAAAGCATGTAAACCTTAGGTACAAAGTTCAACTTCTTGGAGAGTTTACTGGTTCTGTCATTTTAGCTCTGATTCATGCCACTTTTTCCTTTTTTGAGATTTCATTTACCCTTTACAGATGATTCATGTCCAGAATAGTCCCACTCTGGTTTTCCAGTCTGAGCTGTGGCCCTTCAGACAGCTTTGGCAAGGAACTACAAAAGGTGCAATGGATTCGCTGTGGCCAATAAGAAAATTGTATCTATAACCAGGGAATTCTGGATGGAGGATAATGTTAAAATCTGCAAATAGAATTAAAAAGGAAATATTTCAGTAAGTCATGCAGGAATGAAGACGCATCTGCAATAATAACAGTTCTGTTTCTTCTAGTAAGAATGTTGCTTCTCTTTGTGCTGTTTCCCATTTGAATCAAGTAACAGAACCTCAGAGACTGCAACTATAGCAAGCAGCATCTTTGTTGTACCTAGAAGGCAGAACATCCCAAAAAAGCAGTTAATGCTTGATTACTTTACTGTTGGTGTGGGTTTTTTCTCCTCTGCGTTTCAGCTGACAACTCAAGTCTAGCTAGTCTATGGCCCTAAGATTATCTTCAGCATTCCTTTAGAGATCAGGAATTTCTAGCTAAATTAGGCAGCGCAGTAGCTGTGATTTAAAATGCTGTTCTGCACAGCCTCTGGCTCTGGAAGGGGTGGTCTGTCTTGTAGGGCAGTTTATCAGTATAGAGAACTAACACAATTTGTACGGGCTTTTTTGTTTGTTTCAGTTGTCCAGGTGCAACAATGATCCTTTTCTGTCTGCCAAGTGGAACTGTTATCCTGCACACAGGAGACTTCAGGGCAGATCCTTCCATGGAGCACAACCCTGTTTTGGTTGGTCATCGAGTACATACCCTTTATCTTGATACCACGTAAGGCGTGTTTAATTTTTTTTCTCAGTATAACCCTCTTCTCAATTTAGTAAGACTTTCTATCAACCAAATAAATGTAAGTATAAATGACATTACTGTTTTACCGCTTGTTAGCTCTATTTAGTGTTCAATAGTCAGTTGTTTGTTGAAAGTCTGTGTATGACTAGCTTGTTCATCTGTCATGCTGTTACATGAGCAAAAGTGGGTAGTGGAAAAGATGCTGAAGTATTTGCTGAGGGGTATTAAATTCTGGGTGTCAGAATTCATACATCAAGAGGTTCGTGGAACACTGGTTTTATGTGGATTCAACTCTGTTATGAAAAGAGGTGTGGGGGAATTCAGAGTGGAAGAATGCCAAATGATTAAATCAGTTATCCAGGATTTCGTTAGACCTTTCTCTGACTCATGTATATGAAATTGGTTTTCTGTATATGATGACTGATGTCCAGCTGCAGTATTACATTTCTGTTCCATATGTTTCTGCTAATGCATAATGCCTTACTTTATGGTTTGTGTGCATGACAAAAAATAGACACAAGGGTGTAATTAGTACACGATACAAATCTCTAGCTTGAATGAGCACTTGGTATTTATATAGAAAAAAACTGCAGAATTGAGTGTCAGTGTCAGACCAGCGAATATTGTGGAGAAAAGGCCAATATGCAACAATTCTGTCGGAACACCTCAGTGTTTCTAATAAACAGACTGCAAGTAGACTGAAATTACATAGGAGGATAACGTCTTTTTCATTCCTTTGTTATGACTGCGTGCAGTTTTGAGGGTCTTCTTGGGAAATTCAGATGTCTTGTGTAACCAAGTGGTGTATCTTGTTCTCATGACCCAGATACTGTAGTCCTGAGTACACTTTTCCATCTCAACAAGAGGTTATCCAGTTTGCTGTCAATACTGCCTTTGAGACAGTGACTTTAAACCCACGTACTCTGGTTGTCTGTGGCACCTATTCCATTGGAAAAGAGAAAGTTTTTTTAGGTATGTAAAAGAAGTCTACTGGATCAAATAACAAAAAAAAAAATCTAAGTCAGTGTTAAAAGATCGTTTTCTTTAAGATGTAAAGGGTTGCTTAGTCTTGATGGTCAGCTACTGTACAAAGAAATGAAATATATGGAATAGTCCCACTGCTAGTTTTTTAGTTTTCTAGTCAATAAGTTTTAACATTTTGAAAGAAATATTTTTCTGTCATGTTTAGAACCCCCCTAAACAGAAGGCAAATTGGATACAAAATGAATGAACCTGTTTAATTGATTGTGGTGAGAAAATCACTAATTGCAATTTAAGAAAACGCCCAAACCAAAAATGAGGTCTTTTTGACATTTTTGGTGTTAAAAATTTCACATGTCAAGAAACAGCAAAGGGATATCACTATCCTTAAACTTCTATTTTGCAGACAGCTTTTTCTTCCAGGTTTACATTGTACGTTTCCCTAAGTATTTATAGTAATCAGTTGTAATGAAATCAATTTTAACCAAGCCTTCCCCAAACCAAAACACGTATTTTCTGACTTAATGAAAACCTGGTGTGTTATGCTTCACTCAGTTACAGCATTAGGAACTAATGTGATTGCCCAAATGTATCCTCTAGAGCAGGCAGCTGCCTTCCATTTGTGCTCTTGAGTATATTTAGTCATCAACACAAAACTTAGGTTCACTGAAATTTAGTCTGTCTTTAATGTGGACTGTTTGTTGCATATTCCAAACCCTGCATATTTCTGGCGTCTTTGAAATAAATACCAGTTCACCTTAGTAACATTCTACCAAAGAAATATGACTTAGAACTTAGCAAAGTACTTCTATTCTCCTTTTCTTTCCAATTAACATACACAATTTTGCTGCTGAAATTGAAGAGCCAGAGTTTTTTTTACAGCCATTACAGTTTTCTCATATTAATTCTAGAATATGAGACACTGTATCCTGTTGAGTATAGATTTCTTCCAATAGTAAAAAAGATCTAGTGCAGTAATTAGAAATATCTCCAAAAGAAGCCAAGAATTGAACTCTTATAATTGTCTTTATCTGATTTCTTCCCAATTAATCCTAAAGCAATTGCTGAAGTTCTAGGCTCAAAAGCAAGTATGTCCCGTGATAAGTACAAAACACTTCAGTGCTTGGAGTCAGCAGCCGTTAATTCCCTCATCAGTGTGGACTGGGATGGTACTTTGCTTCACGTTCTTCCCATGATGCAAATTAATTTTAAGGTAAGTACACTCTGTTGATCACCTGCTGGCTAATCTTACTGTTGGCTCCTCCCAGCTGTTGTGTTTGGTGCTTTTTAACCTCTTGTCATGTTGTATTTATTTAGTGAAGTTTTGACATGAACAATACATTGAAAATGAAATGCAATTAAACATTAATAACTGTCTCCAAACATGATGCACAGAAAGTGTAATTTCAGTTCAGTGCTTCTACAAGATAAGATGAGGTTTGTTCAAAGGCTTGTTCTTTGCAGGCCTTTTTGAAGTAGGTTTATGTAATGACTGCAGGATCTGTCCTATTAGCAATTAATATATTGTGACATGGAGTCCCTGTTTTGTCAGCCTGTCTTTTACCTAGTATGATGCAGGAAAAGACAAAGGATTTTCTGCCTCTTGAGTCTCTGTTTTGAGGCAGCCTGCGAACATGGCCAACTTTGGTGTTTGATGAAAAAGGAATAGGGAACCTCCGTGTTCTTCTCAGATCAATTTCCACCTAGTTATAATAATATTTCCATCTTTTAAAAGAAAATTATCTCCTGTGCTGTGGATTTATGTGGAGATATTTGAAAGTCAGTGGAAACTCACGCTTAAATACAGTGACTGAGCTGAAGGATACCACCTATATACACATACTTTAGTTTTTCCACACACAATCTTCTCTAATAATTGTAGCCAGAGCAAGTAAACCAATTTATTTTCATTGTTTCATCTAAGTTAACTTCAAATGCACATTTCAGTTGAGATTTGAGACAGCGGGTTTTTGTTGTTGAGAGTTATTGGGGGAATTTCTTAGTTACGAAACGTGACTAGTTCCTGGGCAAAGAAAGTTTTTCTGAATAGAGTACAAAATACAGAATGGCATTAGAGCAAAGCAGCAGGCTCTAGATTAAAGGTAGCCTGGGAGAAAGAGAAAAACAGTGGTCACTTATGCCTTAGGGACTTGGATTCATTTTCCTGCTTTGCTTCAGGCCTGCTGTGCTATCTCAAGCAAATCCTTCAGAGCAAGATGATATTTAGCTGCAGGATCAGTCAAGGTCAGAACTGACCTAATAAGGAGAAAAACAGGCTATACAACTTGGATGGGAGCTGCAGGAGATGGAACTTAATATCTTAATGTTTTAATGTTGTTCTATAATCTTTTCCATGGTGGGGCAGAAAATGACTAATGGAAATGTGTGTGGATTTATTTTTAATGTGTTGTGTTGTGTTGTCTTAAACAGTAATTTATTTTAGGTTCTTCTGCAGATTTTTGGGTCGTTAGGTGATTCTGCTGTCATGTGTCCCAGCGTATATGGAGTACTCACATAGCTGGATTTTTTCAGGCAGAGGGTATGATTATACCACAAGGATGTCTGGACAACCTTACTTCTCAGAGTTGCATCATGTGCATGGTCTCGTCTCTGAGAACAGGAGATTCTACAGCATGCTGGAAAAGATGCCTGCACCCTGGAAAGGGCCAGGAAAGATTAACGGCACAGTGATCTAGTGGACAAGTCTGGTGTGACAGCCATGGCTCTCTGTACTGCGTCTTTGATTTCATGTGTGAAGTTGTTGGAATGTGGTCTCGCGCTGTCATCAGTGATTTTCTGTCCGTGTAAGCTGGGTAGACTCCCAGAGTGCTAAACATCTGGTGATGCTAGTAAGATGAATGCCCAGGGGGAATGTAGGATCAGCAAAATGTGGAGAATGTTAAATGCTTAGTAAATATGATATGCATTAGGAAATACGATCTCAGAAAAGACAGGATTTTAAAAAATAAGTTGGCTAATCACTTGTAATCTCAATTCTAGTTAAAGAATGATGAATGACATCAACCTCTTTTTGCAGACCACGTTAATATTGATGTCATCATGATCAGTGGCATGTTTTTGGTCGTGTGCTGGATTGTACAGGTTTTGTACTGAATTACTGGTTCATTACTGGGAAAGCCAGAATTTCTTAGTGATCATCATCACTAAATGCCAGTGCCTTCATTATCTTCTGGATCTCGCCTACATCTTCTGCTTTATTGCATCCCTAGCCCTACTCAAAAACACAATCCACCTTCTTAATTTGGGCTAATTTTCTGCTGGTGTAGTTTCAGCTGCAAACCTACAAATCCATATGGGAGTTTTCTCAGCCAAAGACTCAGATTCAGTCCTTATTGAGGAAGTTGAGTGCAACTGTGATCATGTACATCAGTTGCCTTTTTGGTAGAATGCAAATACCCAGACCCTGATGATATATTGTAGAATCTCCTAGAAGGCCCAGTTTTATACCCTTTTTTTGAATCCTGTTATGCTCTTTACTAATAGAAAAAAACCACAAAACAAACCCTGTCTGTGCTCCAGGCTTGGTAGTGCTAAGAGCTATACAGCTTTATGCATGATTCTTCTTCCTTTTATTATTGACAAAATTCGTTGGTCTGTTTCTAGATAAAGAACAAGAAAAAGCTGCATAAGCTACACAGGGTTACCACAAGTGAAGCCTAGTTTGCAGTAAACCGTTGATAAATCCGTGCCTGCCCAAGGAAAGCTTCCATGTTTCCATAGCCGACTGCTCCCAAGACTAAATCTGGATGCTCACAGCTCTCCTTTCTATGCCATCTAGAAAGGAAAAGAGCTAATCATTTTGAGATGCTCCTGCATATACTTCCTTGTTCACAGGTTTTCTTCTGTGATCAGAGGCTTTTTATTTTCCTGATCATTGAGTCTCCAGATTGCTGGAAAAGGTTACATTTTTAAAAATAAAATTGATATTTTTGAATGCATATTCAGAAATTTTAGAAGTATTTTAGCATTCGCTATGATATGAATATTTTTTCCTTTTGGTGGCATTGTCCAGCTGTTCATTTCCAACTTTGGAACTATCTAAAATCTGCTTTTCTCCATGTTGGTTTTCAGGAGTAATATCAAGCATGTTTTTTCATGTTTAAGTCAACTGTTTTATTATTTGTGAACAACTAGTTTGGCAGTTTATTTACGATTTATAAACACCATACTGATTCAGCGGGGAGCGTCATTCATGCGAAAGTCACAGGCACACAGGAAAGTACAGACACCTTTCCCTTGTCTTTCCCCTCGTTACCAGATTTTAAAGACAAATGCTGGTGCCTTCTGCCTAGAACTGAAGCAAACAAAAGTGACTAGTGACTGTCATGGTGTTAAATCTACTCTGAAAAACAGGTGAATCCGTGAGGTTTTTTGGCAGGTTGAAAGATGATTGTTGTAAACCCAAGACATCCTCAGAATATGTGCTGTACCCGAGACTTTTGCTTGGCCAAAGACTTGGTGACAGTAACGTACGGTGCGATTCCCTTTTCTGCTTGGCCTGACTTGTGTCAAGGAGCACGGGTTTCTGTAGGCAGGCAGCCACGCCGAGGGGAGCTGTGCTCCCTGGTGTGAAAGCTTCCATCACTTTTTATCTTCAAACGTGTGTTTGACTCTTGGATTCTGGGCAATTTTCTATCACTGCAGCGGGAGTTGTGTCACTGTCCCAAAATATCCATTGAAGAAACAAGTTCAAATTTAAGAAGAAAGCATGTCTTTTCTGCTTTACAAATGCACATAGGTGGTCTTGGTCTGCAGATGAAAGCAGCCTGCTCGTGTATTGAATAACTGGCCCAGCATCACTAGGCTTGATGTGTTTTATCCAGGCCTTACGACCACCCCCTTGGAAAGAACCAGCACTTCAAACGAGGGTTTGGCTAAGATGTGTGAAGTCTGGAGGGTAAAACTAGAAAGAACAAGCTACAGGGGATCAGGGGCAGTGAAAATACAGTGGCAGAGGAATAAGCTTTTTGTGGTGTTGTATTACTGTTGGATTGAGTGAGGTGGTTCTTCATTTGTGGTTTTTCCTATCTCTGTCTCTGGCTTTCTTGAGGACGTTGGTATCACACTTTCTTCAGGTGCTGCCTGGGTCTCAAGCGAGAAGGTGTGCTGTAGATACATGTTCTGGGTATTCTTAATGGGTAACATTTACATCAATTTAAAAAAAAATTAAATATTTACTTATACGTGTGGGAGTCTTAATTAAAATAATTAATGGATAAAAATGTATAAAAATAAAACATGCATTGCTGCAATATTGCAAGAGGATTTGATATATGAAAAGGAAAGTTTTCAAAAAATGAGTAAAATTAAGGAGATGGGGTACTTCACTGCAACGCTTAGTGTTACTCCAGTGAAAGACAGGGGTTGCTGTATGTACTGATGAGTAGCTGTAAGCCAAATGAGGCTAAGAGGTGTTGGGGCTGATTGTAAATTAACTATTTAATGATGTTTGAGTCTTACTTCCTTGTGGACTCTGTTTGCAGGTACTGCTGACGTTAGCAACACTGAGGGTAACAGGCTGTCATGGTGATGGAAGGAGGTTGATAAAGCAATGAAATATATTTTCCATTTTAAAAGAATGAAGGTTCAGAACAGCATTGGGTAAAGCAATAAAAGAAGAAATTGAAATGTGTATTTAAAGTGGTCTTGTTATGAATACACACTGTAGTGGCGGGTTTTGTGGAAAGAGGCCATCTCTTCTAAATGCATGCGTGGTTCTTTTGCAACAAGCAATTTTTCATAACAGTCAAAAGCTGAGTCTTCTGCCACCTGAATATCCAGTGGATTTCCAGGGAGAGCTGGGGTCTTCAGGTCTGTGCACCTCTTTTATGTTGCTTAGCTCAGGAATGTCTTGTACTAGCATTGCAGTGAGATTTTCAAAACTGCCTGGATTGAAATGCAGAGATAATTTTATAGAGGCTGAAAGTGCCTCCTTAACGTGACTGTTGCGCACTGGGTTTTCAACAGAATTTGAAAGCAGATTAGCCTTGGTTAATATAACAGTCATTGTGTTTGAAGTACTGTATTTAGATTTCATTAGAGCAAGGGGAGTGAATGTGTAATTTATTACTATGTTAAACTTACCAAAACAAAGTGTGAAGGAGAATTAGATGGCTACAGTTGTATCTTTACTTTAGTGAGGACTGTATTAAGAGTGAGGGCAGCTGGCCATTGTTCCTGATGGTGCATGAAACGTGTCAGAGGGTTTTTTGTTGTTCTATCATGTGCCTAGTTGGATGAATTCTGTATGTGGCTACTGGATATAGTACTGAAGGTGCAGTTAAACGTGGCAGTGTCACAGGGAACTTCTGCTTCTCTGCTCGATGATTTTTCAAATGTCTGACAGGTTAATTAGTGCTTGAGCACAGCCTGTCTACCCACCTTGTTTTAATTGGTCTTTATTTTGTATCTTTCTTCCTGCTGCTGATACAGAGTTTATGATTTTCTGTTCTATAACCTTTAGGGCTTTCAGATGAAGCATGCGCCTTTAAGATTTTGTATAGGACACATGAAATTGATTTTCTATTTTGAAATAATACTTCACTTCATCCAGGAAGAGGATTGTGCATTCCTTATGTTTCTCTCTCATCCTTTTCCTCATCTCAGCTTAAATACCACTGAAGGCTAACTTAGTCAACTTGGAAACTTTCTCAAGTCAACTTTTTTTCAGAGTGAATTGATGAGAGGTTGTTTCCTGCCTATCATGAATGGAGATGTGGTAAAACATGGCTTAGTGCTCAGAGCAGTACTCAACTGCTGTGATTTTTTTGGGGGTAGCTTAATTAACCCTGAGCAATTCTGGTCATCAGCAGATGCCAGGATCTCAGTGGCACTTTTAAATTAAGCAGATGATTTTGCACCGAAGCAGGCTTTCACCATCTTTTAACACCACATAGCTGCCAGAGTGCTGATCTCCATCTGAGAGGAAGGAATGAATGACTTGGGGAGCAAGATCTATATGAAGATGTGATTATGCCTTACGTGTTCTGATCTGTCGTGCATAGCTGTTAAAATGTGCTTATTCAGATGAAGCGATTGAGATCCTAAGGTGCAAGGTGGATGGCATTCAAAATAAAATAATAATATCAATGGATGGTATTTAAAGTAAAAAAACCCAACAAAATCTCTTTTCACAGGGTTTGCAAGATCACTTGAATAAGTTTTCTGAGAATTTTGATCGAGTTCTGGCTTTCAGACCTACTGGGTGGACCTACTCTGATTCATGCCTTTCTCTGGTGGATATCAAACCTCAGACAAGAGGAAAGATCACCATATATGGTATAAAAGTGATAAAGATTCAATGCAGTTAATTCTGTGTGGATGCTTTTCATATTTTTGTCCTGGAAACTCCTACTGTTCTTTGTAACCAATGCTTTTTCTGATAACTTGTTGAGAAACTGAACAGATGGTGTCTCCAGGAGAGATCTGTGAACGGAGTAATCAAGACCACTGTAAATGCAGATAATTGTGTATGTTTTGCACCTGTCCTCTTCGTGCAAACAAAGTCCTTTATCTAATACAGGTAGAGACTTCTGGGGTGAAGCCTTGGCCTGTCTGACACCAGTGGAAGTGTATTCCAGAGCCAAGATTTCATTCCATACATTACTCGGTTTTGAGTGACTGTGGGTCTACCTCTTCCTCTCAGTCCTTTTTGGTGGGTGGAGTTGACTCCCATAACATGCAGTTAACCAAAGGCTTGGAGTCGCTCAGGTTGCATTGATGAGTGACTTGGTAACTTCAGTGCAAGGTAATTTTTCCAGAAAGAAAATCTGGGGTTTCATTTTGCCTTAGCTATAAACTTTAGATCTCAAATATGAATTTAATAAAATATTATCTAAAGTATTTCTTAGCCGGAAGGCTTGCAAAAGTATTTTGGCAAGGTGCTAAGCAGACTGACAGATCGCTGTGTTTTGTTTCATTTCAGGGATTCCTTACAGCGAACACAGCAGTTACCTGGAAATGAAGCGTTTTGTTCAGTGGTTGAAGCCACAGAAAATCATCCCCACCGTAAATGTTGGTGACTGGAGAGCCAGAAGCTTGATGGAGAAGCATTTTAGAGACTGGATGATTGAGGGCAGTGGGCATAAATAAGGAAGAATGTATATTTCAAAGGAGGTAGCTGGAGTGGGAATTGTGAGTTCCTGTGAGCTTTATTTACACTCCTTTTTCCATGGAGCTTTCTTTAGGCAGGACTAAGCTGCCGTTCTCCTGAGAAAGCTGAACTGGGGGGGCAGGAAGGGAAGCACCTTGCTTGCTCGTGTACCTACTGCTTATTTTTGCAAATGTGTATTTCAGGTTATTTTTATCTTACTCCTCTTTCCCCATTCTTAATATTCCTCAGATTGTGGAGATGCCCAGATGTATAATGCTGGGGAAGAAATGGCCGCTGAGTTAATAATTTCTGAAAAGAGGTTATTGTAATAAATGAGACAATATTAAGCTGATGTCACATGCCGTCAGTTCACGCTTCAGAGAAGGCCGATGCACGTGGCAGGACTGGCTATTGTGATTTAAGCCTTGTAAACAAAATTAGCCTTGTGACAGAGGGTTGGCTCTCGCGGCATCCACACTTTGGAGAATGATTTGTATAAAGACCTTGCTACATACATTCTGCTCAAGATTTTCTGCTCTATTTTTTTTCTAAATAAAGAACCTACATGAAACCTGTGCGTTCTTTCTGAGCAAAACACATTTCTTTTCAGTGCCGTGGTTGCTAATTGGAGAAACCTGTTGGTAATATCTGTGGTGAATGCTCTGTCTGTGGTGATTGTGTATGATTGTTCTGCGTCCTGGGAGTGCAAGATCTCTGCACGTGGTCAAAGCACCAAAGTGGTTCTCTCCGTGTAGTCCCTTACACTGGGTTTGCAGGGTTCTGCCTACAGGTTCGTTACTTGAATTCTGGAAAACCAAGGAAGGCAAATATTAGTTCTGGCAGCAGAAAGGTAACTTTCCTTTTGCATTTTTTCCCCCTGAATCCTACCAGATTATCAGTGCGGCTTTTCCTGTATCTGTTGGCATTTATGATACTGAAGTACGTGGTTGCATGCAGGCACACTGGTATAATTTTAACCACCAGAATAAAAACCATTCCAAACTTCCAGGACTTGAAGTTGCATCATGCATAAAGAATCATCCCCCAGTCCCCGTGAATAGCTAATCTGAAGACTTCAGTGCTGCTTTTTGTGGGGAAGACTTTTCTTTCGTGATCGGTGTAAGTGATCACGATTCTTGCCTTTGAGTGATGAGCTCTGTAATAAGCCACTTTATTTCTGTCTTCTGAGAGAAATAACTGTGAAACTGATGGAAAAAAAAGTTCTTGAACTGATTCACAGTTATTTCAGTACATTCACTGAAATACAGCATTGTTTTCATTTTACACAATGCATGATGATAGCTCTGCTCTCACCGGAACTGCTGCTGCCTTGGACTGGCATTGTCCTCCCTAGCGTTCCACTCCTTGTTCCCACAGGTGTGTGAAAAAGGGTCTTTTACAGCCCTTGTGAATACTGAACCTGAATTAATGCCTTGTGCAAGTCAGAGCAGATTTGAGGATTCTGTTTACCAGGCAAATGCTTCTAGCAGGGGAGTCGTTAAGGAATTGTGCCTGCGTTTTTTAGCCTCCTGAGTCTTTTTCCTGATGTAAGTTTGCACTAAGTACGGAGTAAACACCCCAAAGTCAGAATCTTAAGCACAGCTCTGACATTTTGCTTTCATAGTTGTGTTTTCAAGAATGACCGTTCTTACAGAGCATGCGGATGTGTGTGGGCTCTCAGGACGCCAACGCTGTTGCAGATGTGCAGTTCCAGTAGTTCGCCGTGTGCAGGTGGCAGTGCAGAACCACAGAGACGCGGCTGTCAGGGCAGCTGGTGGCGGGGAGGCACCTGATGCCTCTCTGCGGCTCTTCCTGCTATCATTTTCTACCCTGCTTCCCAGAACAAAGGGTAGGCATGTTTTTTTTTTTTTCTTCTTTTAAAAGCAAACTTATTTCTGAAACTAACCACAAAACCGATGTATCTTGGAAGACATGGACATTGGCATCTGCTGGACTGACCCAGTTAATGCTGCCCTGATTTGGAACAGATGGCAGTAGGCTCACTCCAGTCAGCAAAGCAGAGGGGCCTTTGTGCTGGGTTCCTCTGTCTCTACGTGCCGGGCTCTGTTTCCAGTTGCCTGCTCTGCTGTAGGTATTCCTGCGTCAGGCTGCTGGTTGCTTTCATTCCTCCCTCTTTCTGGTTTGTACTTGCACTCTACTAGCTGTTTTTTTGTGGGTGGACTCGATTCCTGAAGTATTTCATCCGCCTTCATTTTAGGAGATGTTCATGTAACCCAGTTACTTGGCCTCCCTTGTATGGAAAAAGACTTTTCAGAATCCAAACTCAGGAAGAAATTACTATTTCTGTTCTCCTTATTGTAAAGGAAGAAGCATAATAACAGGATCAGATTGCCAAGGAGGACATATAATCAGATGTGGAAAACCATCTAATTAATCAAGAACTTTGTGAGAAGATTCAGAGGAGGACTGTTTTTCTTCCCTTGTCTAGGTTGCTCCAAGGGACAGCTCTCTGATCACAGCAGGTTGAGTCCGTTGGGAGCACAGACCTGTGATAAACCTGAATTCAGTGTTATTGCAGAGGTGTCGTTAATTAGGGCTTAGGGAGTGGCTCCACTTTAAGGAAGGAGTGAATTTTTTTCAGACTTTTGGCAGTGTTGGCACATAAATGCATGAGTGAAAGCATTTGTTGTTTTGGTTTAGAGTGGTGGCTCAAACTGCTTTTTCGAAGTCAATAGGAAGGTTTCTTTTGTCTCTGTGTTAAAGACTTAGACCAGTGTCCCCTGGACAGTGGCGTGGACGAGTCAGTCTGTGTCCTTGCCTTCACATCAAATGAGGTCATGTGTTCGTATAAATAATACCAGATTTTGCTAAAGCAAGATGGGCCTCTGAACATCCCAGAGGCTCTTCCAGTTTGTCTAGTGCTGACAGACTAAGGTCAAAAGGCGAAGAAAATGAAAGGGACAACTGTAACACTCGCTTGATCAGCGCCCAGAGTGGCTTTCAAAGCCAACCACTCTAAAAAATCACTTTGTATTTCCCGTCAGGACTCCTGCTCTGATTACATATCGCCCCAATAGGCAGATAAATGAGCTAAAAGCAACGCTGTTTGAAAAGGGGAGAGGGAGGGGAAAGGGGAGAGGAGGAGAGCAGCTCCCTCGCTGTGCTGACTCAGGCAGTGGGTTCCAGGCTGGCTGTGATCAGTGAAGCAGCTGCCTGCACCTATGGCCCGTGGTGGTCACTGAGGAGGCTTCTGGGGAGGCAAGTCCAAAGACATTGCAAAATAAAAGCATACAGGCAATTAAAGGGAACTTGGAGGTGCTGGGTATCCTTTTAAATCTTAACATGAAAAAGATTGATACTCACTTGGAGAGGAGAAAGCAGCTGAGATGTCATTGGGATGGTTAAAGCATTTCTCTTATCTGATCAAACCTGTCTGCTTGTCTGTGCTGAGTTCAGATAAACTGCTGTTTAAGTTTGGTTTTGAAGATTGCGTGGCTTCAGATACGTGCTTCAAGCAATTTGGTATTCATTTTTACTGAGACTGTGTTTTGAATTTGAAGACTGCGTAGGGGGAGTACGTGGGAGATTTGCTACCATGTCAGGCTAAAGGTGCAGTTACTGCCTTCACGTGTTTAATGTGTCTGTTGAGTAATTTTTAGTGAGTTTTCTTTGGTAGGTGAATTTTGAGAACAAGAGAATGCAGCGCAAACTTTCTCATCCCCCCCTCAGCTACGGAAACCCAGCTGCTTCTCATTGCAGAATCAAAGCAAGAGCTTCTCTTTTGAGAGTGGGGCACAGGCTGCTCTGTGTCTTTAGGATTTAGGGTGAAATGATACAATTTGGAATTGTGTTCAGATTTAAGTGTGCATTTGGAGTGCTGAATTTAATGCTCTCCCCAGAAGCGCACAGAAAAGCTAGAAGGAGCTTTCAGCCCTCTAACAGAAATGAAGGAACAAGGCGGTCCGTCACTGCATGCAGGTGAGGAAAATGGGGCAGAAGAGCTAACTGCCTTCCCCCTGGACCCAACCCAGCTCTGCCCGCTGTCTGTGAGCACGCGTTTCAGTGGAGGAGCGGTAGCCCGCAAAGGCAGAGCCCTGCCCCGCCTGGATGCCTCCTCTCTTTCCCCTTTCTGCTCTGAACCTTTACCCACTGTTGTACAATGGCACCTTGTTATCGAATCTCCAGCAAATACTTTGGCAGGGAAGAGGCTTTTCCACTCTGTCACGTCTGCTCTGGTATCTCAGAGCAGATAGTGCCATGTTTGTGCCGGTTTCCAACAAGTACTTACATAACCCCCCCCAGTTTTTAAACCCTCTAAACTTCCCTGTCTGGCATTTGAATTTGACTTTACTCACCTTTCCTCCTGTACATTGTATTGGTTGTTAACGATGGAAAAGGAAAAAACAAATCACACTCTCAGGGAAAAGGATCCCTGCAGTGCACCCGAGGAAAAGGTGACACAAGGACACAAGTGCGAACAAGGGTGACTTTGGAGCTGAGTTCAGCTGGCTGTGTGGTTCTTTGTGTTCCGACTCCCACCCCTCCTGGCTACCCACTACCTTCCTCCAAGCAGAGATAATGACTTCACTGAAGTCTCTGGTGAGAAGCAAAATTTCTTTTTCCTGATCCCTCTCCAGTCATTTGTCAGCTCCGAGCAGAGACCTCCCCAAAGGCAGCACTGCCAGCAGCTCCTGTGTTAGAGAAGAGATGGAGTGGAGCAGTTATCCCAGCAGGGTTTCCTCAGCCGGAGGAAGGCAGGTTGGATCCCACTCGTTAGTGAAGCTGTTACTCGCTCGGCTCTCTGCCCTGCTCTTCATCGCAGCTATTGCCTGGACACGGGAGGTACAGCTGAAATTCGCTTCTTGGTGCTGCTACCCAGCGACCGTCCGGGGAATTGAGCTCTGCGGCACGCAGCAGCCTGGTTGTCTCCAACACCTTCACTGGTCTCTCACAGCACAGCTCGTTCCTCCCAGCTCTTCCACAGGGACAGGGGCAGCGGGGCCACAGCCGGGCAGGGGACATCCCAGGGCATGGCTGGGGCAGGCACTGACAGCTCCAGAGAGCGCAGGAAAGGGGTCCTGGGGACACCTGGGGGGTATGCAGGGCCGTTACAGACTACTGCTGCCCTTAAGGGCCCTGACAAACTTCTCCAGCAGCGTGTGAAGGTTCCTGTTTTTCTCCCAGCTGGAGCTGGATGTCTGCAGCTGCCCCGTAGTGGTGCCCACACCAGCACCACCTGCAAGCCCCCCTGGAGTTACTTGGAGGATGTTTGTCCTGCCTCACCTGCCCTGATGGCACTTCTAAACATCCCTGATGACCACAGTGTGCTGACAGTGTCCTGGCTATGGCCCACCTGAAGAGCAGGGCAGGAACCTGCTGTGAATTTGTCTGCCTTGGAGACACCAGCACTATGAGACCTGGCAGCTGCTCCCGGATCCCTGATCTCTGTGGCGGCCCTGGATGGGGCAGTGCAGGAAATCCAAGGGTCCACGTTAACGCAGTTTCCACACCAAACACAACTGAGGGGACAGCCGCAATGCACTTAGCTGCTTTCACTGCTTAGTTTTTGTACCACTTTGATCAAACACAGCCAGTGATCTGCTCTCACCCACGAAGGAAACCAAAAGCTTTGGGAAAGAACTGGGGGACACCATCAGGATCATAACACCTCATCCACCAAGCCATACAAATCAAGTAATTTCCTTCTGTTGACAGCTCCTTTCTTTCTTTTTCCTCTCTCCTCGTTAACCCTTGCAGGAGTACTAATTTCAGCTGGAGATGCTCCCGTGCAGATCGGAGTCCAAGCTAAAGGTGGGCAGAAAAGGCAGTGAAAGGCTCTAGGCACCTGAAATAAATACGATAGCGGCAGGGCATGCTAGAGTGAATGAAGATTTGAGAGGGTTGCACACTGCACCAGCCATGAAATGTGACACTTAATCAATCGGGGAATTACACAGCGACAGCAGGGAATGATTGGTGACTGCAGTCCAAGCCAGCAGGTGTTTGGTCTCCCATGTCCCAGTTTGGTGACTTCCAGTTCGCTCCTGTGATGTTCATTCAAACAAGCGGCCTGATTCCTACTCTGCTGGGGCCAGCACATCTTACCTTGGGCTGCTGCAGGTTTGACTGTGGTCCCAGCCTGTTCATCAGGAAGCACCAGGAACGAAGATGAATGATGCGAGGGCAGGCAGGAGGTCACCATGCAGGGTATCTGCTAGCTGGGATAACTACGACTCAGATCACACCACCAGGTACACCTCAAAGCTGCTACGTTTCTTTTCTTTACCCTTCTTGCATGTGGGACTCCTGCAGAGTTTAGAGCAGTGACCCCAACCTGCTGCAGGCTGGGTGTGTTGTGTGTTGTCATCCCCCCATCTCCTTGCTGTGATGCCAGACACCTCTGCACTCTTCCCAGCCTCGTCACTGGCAGCACCAGCAGCGAGTGCCATTGGCAGGACTTAAACAAGACAAAGACAAATGGATGGAAGCTCCTGGAGCGCCAGGACCACGAGCAGTGCATGGTTCATCATGAGATGTATCAGAGAGATCAGGCACAGCTTTACTCCACGTTATGCCAACGCTTTAGCTGACCTGGAGGAGTGGGTAGTGCTGGCACTTCTCTGATGCCAGGGAATAGCTTCCATTTTACTGTCACTGGCTTGAATTTTTTTCCTACCCCCAGTCCCTCTTGCTGTTGACAGCTATTCCTCATGACTCAGTTTTCCTTCCTCTCTGCTCTCCTCCACAGCTCCCTTTCCACTACCGGGAATTTCTCAGAAATGTTACGCAGCCAGAAATCACCTTTATTCTCAGAAACAGGAGCACAAGGACATTTGCTCGGAAGAAAAATTACAACTGTGAAGAACGACATCGAATAAAATAGAAGAGAGGCAAATTGGAGGGCTAAAGGCCAGAATCCCTGGGGGCATTTAATTAGTTCAGTAGCATTTAGCATGCAAATGAGGTTATGTTGGCAAAATGAGTCCTAGTGTGGAATATACACCTGATCAGTAGGGCTGCCGAGGAGCAAGTACTTGAAAACACGGGCTCCTCCTGGGTTGAAAAACTGTGCTACCTCCATGGCTGATGGTGGCTTCTAACAGCCCTTGTGGGTGTATAAATCACAGTTTTAACCTGTGTTTTATAGGCACAGACTGAAAGAGAAACAGATTTCATGGGAAAACTCACGGAAAAAAAAAAAAAGGGATGTATCTCAGTGATGACCACGGCGATGACCACCGTGGTCGGCTGGGTTTCAGACGGGTGTTCAGTGGTGCACTGGTCTGTTCTGCCATGCAAACTGCACCGCTCTGCTCCTCTGCCCTGCAGCGCTGTGTGAGCAGAGCAGCAGTGGGCATTCACAGCTACACTCAGCCGGCCTGGCTGCATGCCCTCTGTTGTCTTTTCCATCCCTGAATGCTCCACCTCCATCGCTGCTTCAGATACACTCCTGGCCAGTCCGTCAGATGATCACTTCACCAAATTAACCTCTTGCATCATCAGCTCCAGAGCTGGGGGTTTCAGATGGGGATTCCCCAGCCAGGACTGTTTGCGTGGGAACTGGTGAGTGGACGTGCCCTGTGCTCACACCTCGTGGCTGCTGTGCTTTTCTGGTTTTCAGGTATCTGCACAGACCTCTCTGCAGCACAGGCATGCCAGGACTGATGCTTCAGAGAGCACTGGAGCTGGTCCATGGTCCCATGATTTGGGATGTCCAAGTGCCCAGAAATCCTGGGCAAATGTACAAGATGCTTTCAGTGTGCCAGGACAACATTTCCAGGTGGGAAAGGACATGTCTGAGCAATGTAAATACACCGTGGGCCTTTCCCAAAGGGTTTCACAGCATACAACTAATAATTCAGTGCTTTTCACAGAAAAGTAAAGGTAGATAAGGCGTATCCTCTAACTCTTGCAAGCTTTTTTCCCCTTGGCTCATTTTCCTTCTGGCATTACGAGATGGAGGCTTAGATTGGTTTGTTTTTCTCTTCTGGAGCCAGGACTTGGAGATTTCACTTTCACAAGGAACTTCTGCCATGTGGAGAAAGATCGGAATCCTTTTTGCTTTGGGATTTTGGGGTTTTTTTAGGGGACAGGGTGTTGTGTGTTGGTTTTCCATTTCCCAGGGCCACTGGAGACAGGTCTGCGCCACACCATGGTGGTTCCAGGCAGATGCTGTGTAGAGCACAGCTACAACAGAATAGGGCTCCCAAGAAAGATGGTCTCCATCTCTAGCTATTTGGCTGATCCAATTCTAACAATGCTGAAATAGGTGGCAGCATCCTTAGCATTCATGGCAGCATCCTTAGCATTCATGGCAGCAGCTGTCTCAATTTTTCAGCCTACAATTACTGTGTAATTATCCTACAGCACTGCCTGGGATTATGTGAGCTTAAAACTGTTTTATGCAGCAGCAGTTTGTCTGGCCTGACCAGTGTTGATGGCCTCTGTCGCTGGTATTGTCAGAGCCAAAGGTGGAGCAGGTTTGTGGGGGCTTATCTGTTCCGTGGCCACCTGGGAACCAGTTGCTGGACTTTGCTCTTGGCTCTTAACACCTTTAATGAGCTTTGTCAACCCTGTTTCCTCACCATGATGGAAGAACTGAACCAAACTGGGAAGGGGTGTCTGAGGAAACCTTGCAGACCTTAGCTCTGGTCCCATGCAGAGGATTTGCTTTCTTTGGTGGCACAGGTGTTGAGTTCTTCTGAGGAGAGAACCCTGCGCTGACAGCCCACAGCTAGGGCTCTGAATCAACTCTTGGATGATGACAATAGCGGACATTCTGCATTTTAAAACACCAGATTAGCACCACAGATAGCCACGGTCTTAGTGCTCCCAACGACTGCTTAACTTCACCCTCCACCGCTGGGTTATATAAGAAACCAGTTCTCAGGCACAGATCAACCCAGGCACCCCAGGATGGAAAATTGAACGCGGCCAGGCACTTACTGCTGCAAGACCAGTCGTGCTCCCACCACAGTGCCTTGGTGATCCTCGAAGAGCTGCTCCTGCTGTAAGGTGGGAGTTGGATGGCAAAGGGCTCCTGGCTGCTGAGTATCCTCACTGCTTCAGTGCACAGATGTGGCTTCTTAAGTTTCTCTTAAGATGTTTTTATTGAATGAAAGACTTCCATCAACCTCGGCTGGCCTCTCCTTTTCTTTAAATGATGCAGTAAATGACAAAGTGATAAGGGACCCAAGGGATCATTTGGAATTCCAGTGACATTTCTAGGAACTGCCTGGCATGCACCAGGTTCCTTGTAGTGACCTGCTGGCTGGCCTACAGGAGGGAGGTGGCTGGCTACGGTGAGGGATGTACATGGGGTGGCTGTTCATCCCTGGGAAACAAACCAAACAAGCTCTCAGCTCATCGCAGATTACCCTGTCAGCTCCCCAAACAGGAAGGTAAATGTTCCTGTGGTTAAGGCTTTCTGCTGAGGATTCAGTACATTTTCTCTCTAGCCCCTGCACTGACAAAGGGAGCACCAGCATGGCCGTACACTTATAAAAGTTAGTATGTCCCCTAATGGGGCCTGAAGTACTGGACGAATCCATTTGACTGAGATTTCCCCAGACCTTCCTTGGTGCAGCAATCTGCAGCAGCCCAGAGACGGTGTGAGCCCATTCCCTGCAGGCAAGAGGGAGCATCACCTCATGTTTGCTTGGGATGGTGCTGTCTGAAGGGTGACTGAGGCAAGCCATCTTTCAGCCGGACGCTAAGGACAGCCTCTCCCTTAGCACTGAATGGGCACATCAGCTCCCCATAGCACCAGACATTGAGGAACCAGTCTCCATGCCTGTAGCACACAGGTCCGATGGAGGTGTTTCCAACAGATGTTCTGAGGGAGAGCAGTTCATAGTATTGAATGTGATGCTGGAGATCACGTTCATGGTAGTAGTCAGCATGATGGAAATGTGTCTGAAATAACTTCTTGAGTTTTACAGAGTGCGTGCAAGTTAATGGCTCTCCCAAAGTGACCAGAAAACTTTGGGCAATATGTAGATAAAGCACCTGGTGTCCCCAGCTCACCACTGACCCGCTCTCTTCCTGGTGTGCAAGGTGACATTGCTCTCCTTTATGGCAGCCACTTCTCTACTGACTCCATTTGCTGAAAGTCCAGCCACACTGAGGCGTGTCCGGTGGGGCACCTCCGCTTGGAGGGACTCTGAATAACAGGATCGACACAGGCAGCACAGACCGCCTTTCCTGGCTGTACTTGATCTCCTGCAGGACTTGTGCTTTCTTGATCAGTTATGACTCTAGCTAGTTCTTGGTAGTGTTGTCCTTGAGAGGAAGCATGGGGGTTGTGTGGTCTGGTTTGTGCTGTACACTGGGCTTTTTACTTTTCTTAACTTCAGTGACCTCACATCAACTTGGAGACTTCTCTTACCATTACTTCCTCTCCCTTCCAGAACTTGCTTTTCTCCTGGACAATTGCCATCTTCCTACTGGAGAAGAGTACAAGAGTGGTAGAAAGCGCATGATTCACGTATGGGAATTCAGGGGGAAGATTAGCTGCCAGTAATGAGTGAGTGCAGCATGGGAATGTGCCATGAATTAACAGCCAAGGAAACAACCTAGGGGCGCTGGCCGTATTCAGTGACAGGAAATAAAATAGTGAGGAGCGTGTTAATGGTGAGCTAATCATGTAATCAGTGTTGCAGTCGGTTGGGTTTTCTCTCTCTTGTACACCCTGTCTGCAGACGCAGAGCGATTCAAAGTGGTGTGCGTTACAGCTGGCAATGGCCCCTGCTTCCAAGCAGGTTACTTCATGGGGTCAGCTGTGCAAGAAGGTTTCAGGATCTGCAGCCTTCTTCCAGCTGTTTTACAGTCTGTGGCTTCACTGAATTGTAGCTCATGTCAATTTAGACATCTGTGTCAGGAGCCCTCCACCTGGAGACTGGCTGAGAAAAGATTTTGATGCCACAGAGCATGCTGCAACAAGAAGCTACAGTATCCCTTATTTCTTTAGGAGCGCATGCTTATACGGCACATCTGTAACACCTATAGGTGATCTAAAAAATAACCAGTGACCCCTCAGATGGGACGGGTTTGAAGATGTTCCTTTCAGGTCTTCCAGGACTAAAAGTGAACTCTGAGATTTAGCGGAATTTGCTCATTTGAAGAAAGGTAAAATATTCACATTAGGAAAAATTTTACAGAATGAGGTTGGTCTTGTTTTTTTCAGGGTAGATTTTTAAAAAGGGCTGTTGGTGACCCAGCTCCAGAAAAACAGGAAGTTTCAGATCGTCTTTGGCGGATGAGGAGGGGATTTGTCAGGAGGAACTAAGGCATTGGCAGAGCACAATGTGTTGTAAAGTGCTAAGATGTTTATTAATCACACGTGGGCAGACAACTTCACATGCCCTACCAGAATTTACTGGACCGATGTCATTTCCATCTTGTGTCTCTATTAAGTGTTGTGAATCAGCCAATATGTGACATTAACTGTCTGCATTTATCATTGTGCAAACTGACATAACGATCGGTAATGCATCAGTAACTCTTCACTGCAGTACAGAAGTAATCGCCTAGTTTTCTGAAATATTCTGGAATTACCCTGCGCATGCTTTATCTACCCAAATCCTATTTTTGTCCAAAAGTAACACTCTTCCACAGCCAAGAGATGCAGCATGCATTGCTCAACGCCTGCTTCAGTGGCAATGCCGTGTGCAGGTTCCAGGGCCGTGGCTCTCCTCCCACCACCACGTACGGTTCACAGCTGCTTTGCTAGTTCACCTCGTTTCGGAAATGTTTCTCTACGAAGGTCCAGGAAATTGCTTTACGGCTGTCTCACCTCCTTTGTTCACCCATAACTGGAAACACAAGGTATTTGTCTCGCAGTTCAGGGACATATCACCACTTTCAGGAAATGTTTGAAAAAATGTTGAAAGAATGCAGGATGTTTGGTGCGAAAAAAAAAAAAGAGAAGGGAGAACAGGCAGAAAAAAGACCTTCCAGAATGAAGATTTCTCTGGAGACAGTGGAAATGGAGCATTCCCCCAGCCCTCTGAAAACAGGGTGAGAAAAAATCCAGTTCATTTTCTGAAAAAATAATCTAGGATAAATATTAGAAAAAAACCTTCCTAATTATGCAGAGAGATGAGTCTTGGAACAACACAGGAAGGTTGGGACTTTCCTTTTATTTTGAAGTTAGAAGAAGAGCTTAGGCAAACCTTGGGCAGGAAAGGTCAAGGGTGCCATCCTCGCTGAATGACCTTGAACAAGATGATCTGTGGTTTTATGGTTCAGGCTTAGAGGACTGTCGTAGCAGCCTGACACAGCTGGAGAGCTGGAAGAAGCCCTGCATGGTGATAGCTGGCCTTCCCATCCCTCAGAGACTCCTGAGGCAGGGACGGATTTGCTCTGCTCTACGAGGCAGCGCAGAGCAAAGGAGTCCCACAGCGGCTTTGGAGAAGAGCTCCCAAGGAAAGTTTTTCCTCCATTTTCAGCCTCTGTTGTTCCAGAACTGGGGTTTCCCTCTGATTTTATGCAGAATTCAGCGCAAACACACCTTTGAACACCACTGAAACAGAATATCAAAAAGTGGTCCTTTCCCACCTTGAGAAATAAGCACATCCCAAACACTCTTATCTCAAAAAGCGGAAGACACAGGCTGTGGGAACATTCAGTCTGGAAATTAATCTTTTGAATAGGAACTGAGTCTGAACAGATTGTATAAATAATTATGTTTGTTCATTTTGAGTCATTGATGCTATTTCATCTTCAGATAAATGAAATTTGATAACAATTTTTAAGGAGTCCACACTGGATTTTAAAGGAAGTACACAAAGCACATTTGCCTGACGTAGTAAATGGCACCAATGCTGATTTTAGTGAGTGTAGTAGTTTCTTACTGTAGTAGCTGACTTGGCCTAAGGCAATTGGAAGGTGGCCAAATCCCTCCTTTGGGCCAAATCCACCTTAATCAAAGCTTATATTAATCTCTTAATATCAATAATCCTATGCCTGCTAAACCCAGAGTTATTTTGGTTGTATCTGGCAAGACAAAATCATCTGCACTCAAAACCAGCGGTTTGGTTCATTGCTGCATCGTTGCATATTCATACAATCTACCTTACTGCAATATGTATGTACCGAAACACAGCAGCACGCACGTGTTTACATATCCATACAGAGAACAGGCATGTGTTCTGCATACACGCCATATCACACCAGGTTTCTGGTGCACCAGACGCCACTGCGGCACAGGACAAAGCTCCCTTTTGGCATCCACTAAAGACACCCCTGCAGGCAGTTCCATATCAAGCACCAAAACCTTTTGACGTGAAATTAGCTGAACATCAGTCATGTTTCTATGATAGGAATGGAAGCAAGACATATTCACAAATAAATATTTACAGGAAATGTCCTTGTTGGGGAAATAAATGAGCACCTGCTCTGGAAATGCTGCGGCACCAGTGCGACAACCCTACGGCAGTACTCGGTAGCATCAAAACTCTTTCAGTGAACTGTTTGCACTGGGCTGAGTGCACATGCTGTCGTATTCACAATTTCTCCCTCTGGTCTTCCCACCTGTCTGTCCTAGTAACACCTTCACAGAGCAGGCCAGCCCTCCCCTCTCCCAAATCCACTCATTCATTCTACACTTAGGGTTTATTTTGGCTGCCAATGAACCCAAAGGTGCTCTAGACACATTCTTTTTTCCAACCAGCTCTTCTTCCTGCCATTCCTTGAATCTATTTTTGTGGCCGTAAAATAAAGCGCAGCGTAACACAGGAGGCGGCACCACTTTATTTACCAGCCTTCTTTCCAACACCACAGCTCTCACCTTGTTCTTCCCTTTATGTAGCTAATGGGAAACAAGGGAAAACATGGCTGTGTTCCAAACATAGGTGGTTTCCACACCTCTAACTGATTAGGAGTTCAATATAAAGCAATGTAGCTGCTAAGAGGTGGGCAGAGGCGTGGAACAGCACTTTCTGCTCAAGTACAAAGTATACACAGTGTAAAGGTCTCGTACGTGATTTGACCCTCAGTTTCTTCATGTAACTGAAGTACGTGCCAACATGAAATACAAGACAAACATATGCCATTCATGTCAACAAAACAAGTTATTAGGACGTAAAATAAAAATGAAATCCACGTTCCCTATTCTTCGCAAACTTCGGCAACAAAAGATGTCTGGCAGCTCTAGAGGATAAAGATCACCTCCATGCACTATATATCACAGTAGTCGCCCTGATCTTCTCCCTTGTGCTTTGGCACTTACTTAATCATTGGGGTTTTTTTCTTTCGCAGGAACATGAGCATCCTTTAACATGGAAGATATCTGAATGTGGAATCCTACATACAGTAAGTTTCACCTGAAAAAAGGAAAAAAAGAAGAGAGACATTTTGATAGCTTGTTATATCATTTGTGCTACTATCTGACATTTATTTTAACTAGCTGAATAAAAATGCCCTATTAGGAGAGATAAGTATTTTCTTCCTTTCTGAAAGTGGCTTTCTTTTCTTTAGATGGCAGCTAACAACCTCAAATTTCTCAGCAAAACGAAAATATGAATGTTCAGGTACGGGTCAGAGAACCTGAATACTGAAATATGAGTATATCTGGGAGAAACACAGGTATTACCATATAGTAGATCACACTGGTGTTAGGTGATGCATCACTTACTTAGAAATCTTCCATGTAATTCGAAAAAGTGGTATCACACAAGGCGATGCATAGTGCTTGACAACCAACGGGAGGTAGGAGTCTAGGGCTCTGCCCTCGATACCCAAAACCACTGTAAGCAACTATACATCCACTGGAGGTAATTGTTTATTTTTCAAATATCCCTGTGATTCACAGGCCTTAGCCAAAAATCACCAACTAACTCTAATTTACGGTTGTCCAGAAGTATCTCTTAGGGTTGATCAGACTCTTTGAGATCAAGTCCTCACAGCAGTGCTGACCTTGCATTCCCCAAATCGCCCAGGAATAAGACATACTACATCAGAATGATGCTGAGGAGCTACTTGGTACTGAAATTATTCATGCCGAACTTAAAATAGAGTAAACTGGTTTGAATGGAGCCACTTGAAATGCAAAAAGCACCTTGCTTTTTCATTTGACTAGACTGATTTGACTATCACCTTCAGGTTAGCGAAGCTCACCTCCTTTCTTGCGGACCTGCTGATGAAGAAGTAAGCCTCCTCCACGTCCTGCGGTTGCAGATCATTCACAGCCACTATATGGTCTCCGTGATTAAACAAACATCCCAGTCGGCAAGGACCGGTCCACTGTGAGACACTAGGGTATTTGGAGCACAGGCAATAAAGGAAACATCAGGGATATCCAGTCACTGCTAACAGAATAGCAGTGGCTGAACAGGGTTGCATTTCTGGGTTGCCATCTGGAAGTAACACACAGGTTGAATGACTTTGCAACTTTTTGATTTGGTTCTAGCTAAAACCAAGCTGCATCATCTGTCCCAATGGGTCCTCCTAAAAGCACACATGACACTGACATTGCAGCCTGTTAACTAAAAGTGAGAATGGTGCTAGCAAGGTCATCAGTCAGAGCTGGGCATTTCAGTACAAAAGCAGTTGGCCAGACTCGCTGCAGGTACATACACACTGCTTCAGATATTTTAGCCCCATGTTTGACTGAGATGATTTCCAAAGTCATCCCAAAAGAATGGAATTAAAACTTATTATCATGTGTTTTATCTATGATACAACTGTGAGCCTCAGAGATCCACTGCTGTTCTGATGGACCCTTACAGAAATTCCAGTACCTCTTTCCTGCTGCTCTCTGATGATAGACTCTCCTTGATGACATGCTATTGGAATTAGTTGACTTGACAGTCAGACCTAGTGCTCTGTTCCAAGTTCTTTCAGTACGAATTTCCACTGAGAAAGCTCTGTCAATTTAGATGCAGATCCAGTTACTGAGGTGGGGTCCCATTTCTAGTCCCTTTCGCAATGGTATCTTTTCTTCTTACTGACAGTGCCTGAAACAAAGTGACCTGCTGTGCACACAGTGCACCTGATTGGTGTGAATGCCACCAATACTCACCGAAGAGCAGCACCGATATCACCAAAGCACAGCAACAAAAAGCAGTCTCAGTGCTGTGCAGCACTAAAAGATCATCAGGAAGCACAGGAGTATGCACTGAGCATGTTTTCTTCTCCATCTTCTTTATCCTAGTCATTGATATTGAAGGTCTAAGGAGAGTGCTAATTGCCAGTGGGACTACTGAGAGGATGTACGTGCTCTAGCCCATAGTACCCACCTGTGAAAATCTCTGCCTAGCACTGAACCACTGCTGGGATTATTTAGAGATAATTGTGTGCTTATATCCAACTCCAGTCAGCTTGATGCCCTGTTTAACCTATCACAGGATACATCCCCTCACTGCATCTCTGAGACACAGTATTTAGGGGATTTCACACTAACATTAGTAGAACAGCTTTTGGGGTGGGACTTTATCGCTAATTATTACACAGCATGCTGAGGGATCTCGATTCTATGTAGCCCTTTTCAACAGCAGTTGAAACAGAAACTCAAGTACACAAAGGGTAAAAAAGAGCAGAAAGGAATCACTCAAATATCATCGCACACTGGCCCTGCCAAAACTGTACATGGATGTGTAATGGTTGTACATTTCTGTAGCTGACTATCACTCACTCACATCTGACAGGCACCGTCACAAGACACCCAGAACTTACCATATTTTTCCTGCTGCTTCAGTAAGTTTTAGGTAACTGTTAATATCAGCCAGGGGGACAAAAATATCCAACTTCTGAAGCTGGGTCTCATCTGTAACTTGACTGTGAGAGAAAACATCAGAGACCACGGAATCATAGAATATTTCAAGTTGGAAGGGATCTATAGGGATCATCGAGTCCTACTCCCTGCTCCTTGCAGGACCACCTACAACTAAATCATATGACTAAGAGCATCGTCCAGATACTCCTGGAGCTCTGATGGTCTTGGTGTGCTCTACCAGTACCTCAACCAAAACCCATAAGCATGTCTGTCTTCTCTGCAAGGAAAATGGATAAGACACTTACCCGACCAGTTTACACAACTGAACCACGGAGAGTGGTAATGAATTTTGCCTTCTCAGGAGCAAGGTTGGCTGCTGGCTGGTGCTGCTTTCTGGGAATTTTAGGTCTCTGTTTGCTTCCAAGTCTCTTGGATATACACTGTTGTCCTGGCATTTGGGAGGAGATGGGAGCCCACCATGTCTGCACGTGAGCTGGCAGCTCTCATCCAGCAACTTACTGAAGAGGAATGGTGATAAAAAATGAACTGGTTTGACCGTGCCAGGCATTCTTGCTGTGTTTGCAGTTGGATCAAATAGCCATTCTTTGTGAATGCAGCACAGTGAAGCAATGAATAACAAGTTTTTGTAGAATATCCAGTGGACAAAATTACGGCTAAATAAAATAAACAGTCCTTCTAAAAATGGACCATAAATCCCAAAATAAGTCTTTTCAGTATTTAAAACTATTTATTAAGCCTGAAAATATTCCAGCTAATGACATGCCTAGACAAAGAAACTGAGTACAGATTGTTGGCCTTGGCTGTACTGGCTTCTGCAGGGACATAACACTGTCCCCTGGGAGACAAAATAACTCAGATGCACTTGAACTCACTTTAGCTTTATTTGATGAGCCTTACAATGCCTGGAGCCAACTTGCCCCCAAAACCCAAACAAGACTGGAATTAGTAGCAAAAGCTGTTCTTGGTTATTTTGACTCAGATGACACAGGCTTGTGAGGTTTTTGTAGTAATTCCCTCTAGGGGCTCCCAAAGACACAGACAAACTTGAACAAATCTATTGGAATAAACTGGTCCGTAGGTCTGCATTTCCAATTGCCTCCCTCTATGTAGCATAAGACCTGACTGTCTGCAGGTGGCAGGCCACAGCTAACTGCTACAGACCAGTCCTCAGGCTCAGGAGGTACGGTTTTACTGAGTAAGCACACTTCTCTTCAGTGTACCGTGTGCTACATCGTGGAGGTTGTAAAATTTCCTTGTGCACTGCAACTGCAATACAGCGCTCAGGTCTTCCTCTGAGGCATGCCAACCACTGTACCTTCGCAGTATAGAGCAAAAGACCCGTTCTTTGGATGGGAAAATGGAAGGAAGTAGATGACATGCTCAGGATCACATAACTTCTTACTGGAAAAGCTGGGAGCTAATGCCCCGTGTCTACCTTTCTCTTTTAACCACTAGCTAATTATGCTTGCTTTGGAGAGTAACTGTCTGAAAGGTTACTGGAGCTTGGCTGCAGTATCAGAGTAAAGTGGTAGGCTGTTACATCATGAAAACCTAGAAAAAGTATGAGTCAAGAAAACCTGCTGCATCCTACAGTCAGAGCCTGTCTAAATCCATGAGTTTGCAACGTGAGTTTAAATTTCACATTGATGAATTTGAATTTTACTCTGGTATTCCCATGAGTTCTGAACTTTCTGAACCAAGACCAGCGAAGGAATTGTTCAAACAAGATGCAGTCTCTAGATATTTTTATATATCTAGAGATGACAGCTCTGTCTATACCACTATGTCACTTTTAATTTGCAAAACCTTAATGAAGTCGTTACTTACAGTGCTTTCATTGGCATATAAATGTTCTCCTTTACTGGATTCTCTTGCACAGGGACTTCAGACCCAGCCGTAGGGTCAGGCTTTGCTACTTCAGTAGTGCACTGTTGGAAACACATAGCAACACAAGACATTGATATCATCGTTCTGCCTATGGAAAAAATTGTCCTAATTTCCTTGTTTCATTCAGTGCTCGTGCTGTTTGACCACACTGGCTAACATAGCTTGGCTTTCCCCAAATAAGTCAATTCCCAGAAACCATGAGATAGAAAACCACAAGTTACTGGTATCTGGTATTATTGACACTTTCAGACTGGGACATAACCAGCTGTATTCTAAAGTACTACCACAAAAATTTCTGTTACATTTCAATTTAAGCTGGTAGGAAAAAAGACTCTTGTACTGTGGGTGTGCTTAACTTGAAGCACATCAAAACTTATTGTTAATGTCCTTCAGCTAGTCTTAGGGGAGAGGCTGTGACTTCTGCAGAAGTCTGACCACTTGGCTTTTCCTGACCACTGACTACATGTGAAACCTAGAGAAATCACCCTCCCAAATTAGGTCTCAAAACTTGTTTAAAATTACCAGTGTGATGCCTCCTGCTCTCGTTTCCCAGTGAAATGTACCAAAATCTTTCACAGTGTTTTTAAAGTACTGCTTCGTTTTCAGCAGCTTACTGATGCTCAACAGATTCACATTTTAAAAATTTATATAAAAATAATGTACCATCGCATTTTCTAAATGAAGTTTTCACTTTTGAAAAAAACCCACCCTGTTATATAACAGGCAAAAGCCACTTACAATGAAACAGTCAACTGGGGTATTTCAACAAAATCAGCAATGTTTTTGTCAAAATGCCACTTTCCACCAGAAAGATCCTTTGAATGAGTCTAGTTTATTTTTTCTTGTATAAATGGAAGCTCTGTTACATCTGCTTTATCTATGTATTTCTTTTGCAAGGTACTAGTGGTTCCTCATACCAGTTCCTCTCTGGCTCATTAAATGTCTCCCGTCTCCTTGGAGCTGTTAACAAACCAGCAGAACTCACAACGGATACACTACCTTTGCTAAAATACTGCTGGGAGTTTGGTAATAATCCTCTTCGTCCTCTTTG
>NW_010412821.1:1103-9691 GCF_000710305.1 Buceros rhinoceros silvestris | reverse complement strand
CTCTTTCCCAGATTTTTATCCTATTAGAAGAACGGTTTGTATTTAACAGGTTTGGTTACAAAGATGGTTTAACATGTATTTTTCCATTTACATGGAGAAGAAATAGAATCAGCAAATATTCACAGAAGACATATTCCTCCTTGAAGTGAGATGTGTTCAGAGCCAGACTGTTTTAGAAATGAGATTTGTATATTTGTGCTCCTTCTTGTATTTTTGAGATCCACTGCACACAGACAGAACTGGCCACTGGCACTAGCAATTATCTCATAGATGAATTTACAGTAACCCGGCAGTTCCAAGTGACTGCACATTCACAGTCTGTTATTTTATTTAAAAGTCACGTGAGTTGAACAATTCATGTATCAACCTGTATGCATTTAGGGTCACTTGTGTGGAAGAGTTTTTTAGTTTGCGTTCAGTTCAAAAGACCGTACACTAGGAAAATCCAGAAGTAGGAAATCTAGAAGCAGATTGGGGTGTATCTGTCCTTTTTAAGAACCTTTTAACTTCTATCGAGAATGAATTTGGGACTTTCCTGACTAATGAGCAGTCTATTAGCTCATACTTCTCCATGAACTAGGACATACCCAGGAGGGCTAGAGATCTGACACTGAATCCTTTGTGTCTTGAGTGATATTCTGCCTTCATAAGTACCAGAAATACCAAGTCTGTGGCAATTTGATGAGTCAAGGAGAAATTAAGCCTTCTACCAATTTACCTAAGTCACAAAGATAAATAATTTATTTTTATGTTTCCTTCGCTATGTTGACTTTGCTAGAGTGAAGAGTATGATAATCAGTATCTCGGTGCCTCCCGATGCAATTCTCCATGCCGTGTTTGTGACGCAACTGGTTTTTATCCTCCACTTACATCCTTGGTTTCCATGGTGATCATTTTGGTAATTGCTAAATATGCCATAGAATATATTACTCTTTTCAAGGTAAAGTAAATTAAACTAATTACTCTCTTACACGTAAAGAGAAGAAACTGTCATTGAATAGAAATTAAAGATGATGAATGTATTTTTGTTCCGTGTTTGTATAAATGACCTAAAGAGCAACTCATGCAGTACAAGTCAGAACAAACCTGCAAACAGTCCATCAAGAAGTGCATAACAAAACCACAGCAGGAACAAGACTGGCTCTGTGGTCATGATCTAATGTCATGCATGAGTTTCCTAGTGACTTTTCACGGGCTTTGGATCAATCAGACAAGTAAACGCTTGGGGAGAAGGGGGAAGAGGAGATGATTTTATCATGTTTTGAGATCCTCCATCTCCTAGGAAATCTCAGAGAGCAGACAGCACTCAACAGCTTCCCAAACTGAGCCTTCAATCACTAACAGTGGCTACCTTTGCCAAATGGGTTGTGTTTCTCCTTGGCACCATCACAGATCATAGGGAAAATGGGAAGGTGAAAGCCAAGCTGCAGCAGCATTGCACTTCCTAAATCAGCTTGCTGACACCGCTGTTCCTCCAGGCCCTTTACCAACAGAGAAATACAGTTAACCTCGGTGTACAGTTATTCTCAATGGTACAGCTAAACAAGTTCTTTAAGTCTCTGTTGAACCTTGATGTGGGTTTACATTAGAGAGAAAGTCGACTATGGAGAAAATTGGCTGCTGCACAAAATGGAAACGATACCTGGATAACAACTGAGTAACTGTTAGTTATAGGCTCCTTAGGCAAAGTTATGTGTCGCCCTTGGACAGAGAAACTTCTCTTTCAAAAAATGAGGTGTGTCTAACAGGTCCTGACGAGGATGCCTGGGTGCCTGCAATATGGTAATGCAATACGGGACAGGGTGATGCAAGCCAGGGCTCCTTATTTTAATGTCTTTCAGGTATTGAAAGCTGTGTATCAAAATAGCTTTGAATTGCTCAGACTGAATTGCTGAGTCAGGTGTGATTTGGTAGCTCCAAAAGGAGGGTTGAAAGGGAGCCAGGTCCCCAGACCTCCCCAGGGTCCCTGTGTGTGCGACTAGACTCAACTGACATTGAGAAGCCTGTCTGCATGAGTAACAGCTGCTGACCAAAGAGTTTTCAAGATCTGGGCCTGGATGAGGGAAACCCTGATAAAAAGCAAAATGAATCAGATATTAGAAATGTGGAGTCATACTTCTGAAAGGAAGTAAATACGAGGGATTAATCTGAATGTCAGCTGTCTAGAGATCACTGAGCAGAGAATAGATCTGGAGATGTTAGCACATGCTAAATTTATAAGGCAAGTGAAATATTTTTATCAAATGAAGAAACATTTTTGTTTCTTGCTAGCTGTATGCCAAGGTTATTTATTTTCATACATGCTGAAACAGAAATATGGGCTTCCTGCTGTTTCCTCTGCTTCAGACTAAAAAGGTAAAATCCAAATTCTTTACCTTTTAACCCTCATAGCCAGTCTGTCCTAGTCTGAACAGCTGCATATAATACATGCTCTCTGAGGCTTCCTAAGTATGAGGAGAATTAATGAATGAGAGAGGAAAGGCATGCGTAAGAGACAAAAAGAGAGCCTTGGTATGCGTCAGAGCACCACTAGTTAAAATCAGACTAAGGGTTAACTCAGTGCATTTCAAAGCTCAGACTCACAACTGAATCATCACGGCTTCATAAAGTACTGTGCATCAGCTGGCTGGAGCTGACTGCCCATGGCATTGCAATCTAGTTTCAACTATTTTCATCTCTTTTCACTAAATTTAGCTGTATTATCTTATACTTGCTGCCAGCCTATGTACATGGATGGTGACTGAAGCTTGTGATTTACCACCCTGTTAGCTATGATAGCAGAATAGATTCTTTTCCCTGTGTCTCTGCCATTCCAGATCATTACCCAATGCATAAACTGCCAATAAAGGTGGGTTTAAACTCAGCTGCCAAACTGCGTACTGGTGTGGTGGAACCTTGGTTGTGCCTTCACTTCTGTCGACTCTGCTGCAAAGGCAATAATCCAAGGAAGAGGATGGGTGAAAACATATGAAACTGCTGCAGGTATTTGTTCAGGGACCACAGGTCAGAACATTTAGCTAATAATACATGGTGACATTCATCATTGTGTCTTTTTAAATCATTCCTGCCACATTTGGAAGCTAAATTACTTGAAGTCATATTTATGCTGACAGAAGGTCAGTCCTGACGCCTCGCTTGACAAAGCCCTTGCTCTGTAGTTCAGTTACACAGACTCAGTTGCTACTGGCAGGGGGTGCAGAAAGAAGCCATTTAGAAAGACACTGGCACAGCTGAGAAATGTGATGGGAGGAGCAAATCCTCAAGCAGTGCAACTTCAGAGTTTTCTTGATCAAGTTTGTGAGAGCTGTCACAAGTTGCAATTGCTGCACAGAATCTCTGAGGATCTGCCTCCAAGAAGCAAAGTAAAAAAAAAAAAGGTATTTCAAGCAAGTTCTTAGGTTGTTTCCAAAATTTTTAGAAAACTTTCATAGTGAAAGTTTGATTTTTCTGCTCACCACACTTGGAGAAACTCCTCTTGGTGAGTCACACTGAGCCTGATGAGGGCCAGGATCTGAAGTAGGCCTGTTCTTGTCTTCTGAGGAACCACTCTCCTGTATGCAAAAGAAAAAAGTTGACTCCCCCTAAAGATACACTGCAGGTGCTTCGCCTGCATTCAGCTTCCTCCAGCTGGGCCAACTGCTCACAGTTTTGTGACTGGAGAAAAACAACTGACTGCAACTGCTTTGTGTCAGCAGCAATGCTTTCCTTTCCTTCTATTTAGATACTGAGGGGCAAGATCTGGAGGCCTGGAGGAATTGGACATAAACTCCCCTCTAAACTTTACAGCTTTAAGACGGAGAGCCAAAGAAAAGCACAATCACAAAACTGGAGGAACGTGGCTAGCAGCTGCCAAAACAACGATCCCACGGCTTTGCCAAGGCAAGTCAAAGTGAATCTTCAGAGGCTTACTTCACGCCCACCAATCTTTGCCAGTCAGTTGAGACAGCCAGTGAGCATCATTTCTCATTGCCATCAACACCTGCCTTTACTTACACACAGACTTTCCACTCCCATGTAAGTGGGATAACATATGCCACTTTCTTCTGTGGGATATGATGTCCTACTTAGGAACCCCACCGAAGAGCAGAACAGACCACCTGGGCACCCACTGCACAAGCTGTGAAGAACTTTTGATGGAAAAAAAGCAACCCTACAAATCAAATTTCAGTTACCCCTAGGAGCAAACTCATTACTAAGAATGGCTACCCTGTTTACCTTCTGGTAGCTTTCCCTTTCTGGGAAACTGCTTGTATCTGTAGAACTCAGGAACAGTGGCAAAGAGGAGTGCCGGCTTCTGACTTCTGTATTTGGAAGGTCGTGATTCTAGAAATAAGATAACAGTAGTTTAAGAAGACAGGCCACTGCTGGACACAGGCTGCAACGCATCCCACTAGTCCATATTTTACTTCTAATGGCTCAGAGAGGTTGTTACATGGTATTTTTCAGGCAGACATAATTTTGCCCTGGTTGCACTCTGAGATGACAGATGTAAGCAGCTTAGCACTGAGTCTGAACTAGGAGGCCTGGCTGGCTGACACGGTGCAGAAACTTGAGCCTGAGCTTGAACTGACAGGACTTCCAGCTGGTTCTTAACACTGACAGACAAGACGTGCATTGGTTTGTAAAACAGCATGTAAATATAACCAAAAAGCACACGAAAAGAATAACACACGAGGTTTCATCTGATGCATCAAATGTGCAATTCATTGCAGCATTTTGTCAATCATCTCATAATTTCCTCATGGCTTACTCTTCAAAGAGACTCCTTCAGTGTAAAATCAATCCCAGCACAGACAGACTGTGCAATGCCTGCTTAATGCAGAAAGCCAGAGTACAAGATTTACATGGAAAGCGAATTTCTGGTTAACGAAGACAAGAGCTAGCTTGCAGGGTCAAAATCAGGAAACCCCTTTGCACAAGTTTCTAATGAAATCACAAACTCCTTTCAAAAATCAAGTGCAGTAACGTTTCACCTGAGGGGAGCATCCACCTCTTTTGGCCTCCTTGCAGACTGAAGATATCACGCTGACCCAGTCCTCTGTTTCTTGCCTGTAGGTTGGAAGAAGAGAAACGAAAACCTACTCACAGATAAATCAGAAGGAAAACCCATCTGTCTAGCCACTTATTTCTTTGGGTCCCAAAATAACACTTGCTGAAATCACTGGGGGAAACCTGCAACTTTCTTTCAAGAGAGTGCTCAGTTAGCCATAGCCAGACAGCAAAATTCGACCTCAGAGAGGTGCAGCCCAGGACTGGGAGCTAAAAGGTAGGCAGGGGCGGCTGTGTGCGCATGTGGAAGAGACACAGAGAGGGAGAGAGATGGAGAGGTGGGGCAGTGCTTTCTGCTTCATTCTCTGTGTGTAATGCTGCTGTGCCAAGTCCTGACAGAATGACAGCTAAAAAGGCTCGAGAACGTGTTTGGGCAAGCAGGAGGAGAAACAGGCCACAAAAGGACTTCTGAAGCCCTGTTTCATGCTTGTGGTTAGTTTAGTTGGATTAATTCTGGAATGCTTCCCACCGAGCATGGGCTGTGAGAGCAGTGCCCTGGGGGAAGGTGTGGGGTGTCATGCTCAAGCGACAGGCAGGTATGTGTTTTTCTTCTGTGCTTGTCAGCATTTCACACATCTCTTCTGCATAAAGGCAGAAAAACTCGACACGCTTCTGACTGGAAAACTGAAGAGGAGAAGCTGGGAAGCAGAAGAGCACTGTGCCAAATGTCCTCGCTCACCTAACCAAGCTTTAGCTGACCACCTTGACGGGCAGTTTTTGCCCTTGCTGAGGACCTGACTGCAGCCTGGGAAAGCAGGGAGCACACCACCCTGCTGCAGTAAAGGCCCTGGTCATTCCTTTTGGCATCTGTTTTCCTTGGGGGGAATTTCCCCCTTCAATCTGCTTCCCTTGATTAACAACCTACTTCCCAGGGCAAGATAATTTTCTGTGACTTATCTGTAAGGAGCAGGAACCTTCTTAACTCCCAGGAGTCACTGGGTGAGAGGACAAAGCTCTCTGCTCTTCCTTGACCCTTAACTGGTACAGTCTGACATAGTATCACCACACTGATGTACTGCCGCTGCCATCCCTGCCCCCAGCCGCGTGCTCCTGCGACTTTCAGAGGTTGGACATTGTATCAGTGTGGCTGCAGGAAAAGTTAGCTGAGCTGGCTGAACCAGGTCTTGGGGGAAAAACAGACGTAGCAAAGAGCAGTTTTCTGTTGAATCAGCCAACTGAATCATTTCATCCTGGAGCTGCTCCATCAGTAGCTGAGACACAGGAGGCGATGGGAGAGGCTTTGAAGGAGTAGGACCTTGCTTTGGGGCAGCAGCTTAGTGCTACATTAGCTTAACTTTAATGCCATATTGCATTTGCACAGCTTCCTATGCCTACCTGCTGCTCCCAATGAGGTAGTAACATCTGTTTCCAGTACTGATGGACATCACTTGTTCAGGAAGGCACTTAAACATCTTCCTCACCGTTTCCATAATTTCAGAACTCCTTATGCCAACTTCGATATTTGCAATTCTGTTAAGGTAACCATATGACATGTGTGTGTGTGCATGTGCATAATTTACTAATACAGCATATTATGAGATCTGCGTGGGAAAAGGTAAACATTTTTCCACAGAATAAATTTTTAGAAAAATAAGTGCACACATTCAAAATAGATGGTCTTTCAACGAAGAAAACTTCCAAGCAAAAAACCAGAATCAACTTTTGCAAAGACTCAAGTCCAGATTTTGGATCCCCATTTCTGTTGGTCTAACACTGAATCTTGAAAAGAAAAGTAAGAAAAATTTCTTGCAGATGTTTTTGAACCAGTACAGAACAATATATTTCATTCGAAACTAATTGTACATTAACAGTGTTTTTATGGAGGGGAAGAGGAACAGACAAGAAGTGCTCTTAATGGGTACTTAAATAGAAGCACTACTTCCATTATCTGTCACGGAGTTAAATTAGTAAAAATAATAGCAACAATAATGATGGTAATGATGTAACCACATACTACTGAGCAAGCTGGAATTTTTTGAAAGCTTCACACTGTAAATTTTTTTAATGGAAGAAGTACAACAGCAATTTGTGGCCGGGGAGCTCCACGCCTAGTAATTCCAGAAGCCTGGAGTATTACGCTCCAGGTCTGACTGGTAAAATCTTTACATTTCCCTTTATATTTACTGTTTGCCTTCTACGTATCTCGTACCACACATGAGATGGTAAAGGTGCAGCCTTGCTGCAGTGGGCACTGTGCTGAAAGGAATGAAATGACCAACACAAACGAGCCGAGCAGAGCAATTTCTTGGCACAGTAAGTGGCAGTGGGGCAGCCAGAAGACCTCTGCACAACTTGCAAAGCACATTGTAAAACCACACTGTAAGGTGGGAAAAGTTGTGTGCCACACTTAAGAGTGGCATAGCCCATCCTTACTTGCGTGTGAGTGAATGCATAGCACTGTCCTCACAGGAGATAAAATACCTTCTGCTACAGGAACACAGCCTTTGCCATCACAGCGCCAAGATCACCTGGTTTGCACATACCACATCAAAATCACTCACATAAATGTATCAAATTTCAAAAAAGCATTTTAGGATTTTTACTTCTACATACATATCATACACTGCAAGTTGCACCCAAAGCCTACAAAAGCGCAAGGGACTCTTTCCTGAACTTCAGCGGGATTTGGATCAAGAACCTCAATCAGGAACAAGTATTTCTACAGTCAGTGACCATTTAGAGAGTTGATACCTAACTTAAAATAAAAAGGTGATGCATTTGAGTTACATACTGATCAACAGCTATGGAGCCTTTTACGTTCTGGCCTTTTAGATACTTCAGGATGTAATTGCCCTTGCTGGATTTGGACAGGATGAAAAAACGCCTTTTCCAGGAATTCTGCCAAAGAAAAAGTAATTAGTCTCTCATTAAAATTCAGGATAGCCAAAATAACAGATGCTTGTTGAGGGACTGCTGGAGTATGACTAATCTGTGCTGTTATACCTGTGAGGTGAAAAGTTGAAGAGGTGGTGATTTGATGAGGAATCCATATTTGCAGACTCCATTTTCAGGGCAAAACATATTTCGCGTGCTCACTATTCAAAGAGAAATGAACAGCACCATTACTTAATTTGTCGCCAATTTATCTCTCACAAAGACCTGCTTCAACTGGAAATTGTTGCTGAGCACTGGGTTTCTGTGCTTAAATGGCCATAAAGCACATTACAATTGGAGAAGACAAACACAAATTAAGACTACAAAATATAGGGCCAGGCCATGCTACCCTGATGGCAACGTTACACCTGACAACCGGCCCAAACTGTCAACAAATGATGCTGACAATGTAGGGGGCTTGGCAGATACCGTGCCTCTGAGCCTCTGCCCTATTTGACTGGTCTTACTTAACTTCTGGTGTCTGGTCTTATTTAGCTTCACAATTAGTGGTCTGAAAGACAGCAAACAGCCCCCTGATGAAATCTGCAGATGGCATTCAATTGCGATAGGCTGCAAACACAGCCAAGGATCTTACACCGTGAATCGTGGTGTGACAACAGGGGAAAGTCTTAAAAGCAAAATAAGAGCTAAAACCTTGGGGGGGG
>NW_010412821.1:0-1009 GCF_000710305.1 Buceros rhinoceros silvestris | reverse complement strand
GGGAAATGCCTGAATGTATTTGTTCACAACCCTGCATACTCCGTGGCCAGCTGTAGTTTAAGATTCACATTTTCTAATCACTGGTGGATTTCTGACCAAAACCTCAGTTTTATTAATGCACTTTAACACCCAATGGCAGGAGTGGCAATCACATTCCATTTTTTAAGCTATAAACCATGTCTGGGAAATTAAGTTTTTTTAAGAATCCAGTGGCTGAAAGGAGTCAACCTCCTTTTGGATTTCCAGTAAGGGACAGTAGAGAATATACATCAGTTCTGGAAAACACAACATGACCAAACTTCGTGGTGATGCAAGAAATGCTTGGTTCTGAAATCCCATTAACTACTGACTTCAGTGGAGGCATGGCATCATCATCCATGCCTTGGAGGTACTGACTGTATCTTCCAGTTCCCAGTTAATTTTAAAGGATTTTAACAATTTTTGCATATGTCAGTTCAACCTCTGGGTCCGGGACAAGAAAAATTTTCTGTAAAGGAAAATGCTGCATTTAGGACAGATTCTTTACAGAAGGAAGCAGAGGGGCAGAATTAACACACCATGTAAGTCCCAAGTTTTTCAGTATGGTGTTTTCCCTTTTCTCTCCTATTGCTTACCACAAAATCCTTGGCAGGTGGAGGGTAAAGAGACTGGTATCATGTATTGATAAGAATGGATGGAACCCTGGTTCGACCTTACTAACAAATCTTAGTAAATGAAATTTTGTACCTCCAGAATTTCTTGTACTTGTAGAAGCCATGCTGTTGGTTTGTTCCGCCCAGATAGTAAAAAAAGCAAAAACCTTGAAGCTAATTCCTTTCGCTCTGCTTGCTGCTGAGCAGCATTTCCCTGCACACACGGTTGCCTGAGAAAATAACCAATATCTCACAAGTGGTTATTTTCATAGCGATGATTAAATTGTATAAAATAAACATAGAAAAATCTATCATAAACTATATAAATAATTATTCATTTAAGCATATTAAACATCACAATATTTTTATTATAATAT
>NW_010412820.1:15714-15934 GCF_000710305.1 Buceros rhinoceros silvestris | reverse complement strand
GGGCGTTTGTAGAAAGGGTTAAAAAATACAAAGCTGGCAGCGAGAGGGCGGAACCTGTTGCAAAACAGCCCCTAAACCTTTTCCTCCCCTTGTCGGGGTTTGATGCAAGAGCCACAGGAGGACGTGCGGCCAGCACCGGGGAGGGGGGCACGCCGCAACAAACCCCGATTCACAGTCCCGGGCCCCGTTGTGTAACACAGACAGATCCTCTTTGTCTCCC
>NW_010412820.1:15045-15464 GCF_000710305.1 Buceros rhinoceros silvestris | reverse complement strand
CGCCGGCCCCCCCTTTTCCCCCTTGCCTGCGGCTTCCCGTTGCTCCATGGCTGAGCGGCCAGGCCAGAGGACAACTCCCTGGTGGCACCTTGATCTCTGGCCACGCTGATGCCAACCCTGTGCCCAGGAGGTGGCCATAGCGATGGCACCTGTCCTGGCTGACCTAACCCTGACACGGATTAACCCCCCCCTCCCCGGGAGGCTCTGGGGATAAGCTGGGTGCTGAGCCACCAGGCACTAAATTGGGTGCACGGCCCCGGTCAACCCATCCCAAGAGCCACTTTTTTGGGTGGGGAGGGAGCTGGTGGCAGTTCCCAGGGGATTGGGGGGGATGCTGGGGGGGAGTGGGGCTTGTCTGTCCTTGCAGCGCTGTGGTGAAGGCCGTGATGCTGGAGCCGTGGGGCTTTTCAGGTGGGGGT
>NW_010412820.1:14039-14394 GCF_000710305.1 Buceros rhinoceros silvestris | reverse complement strand
ATACCCTCCCTGTGCTGACTATCCTTACAGCCCGCTCTCCTGGTGCATCGTGCTGCTGGCTCGGGTGTCGCCGAAAGCTGACGCTACAGGAAGTCTGAGCTGCGCGCTGGTCCCCATATCGCCCTCAGCAGTGCTCCAAAACACCCCAACGCAATGGGATATCCAGCCCCCCATCACACCCATGACCCCACATCATCCACCAGCACATCGCCCAGGCGGGCAGCCCTGGCCAGACAGTGTTCCACCACTGCCAGCACCTTCCCCAGGCGACGGTCCAGCGCCCGCAGGTGGGGCGCGACCAGGACAGGGGCCAGGGGGTCAGCGGCCAGCGCCTCCCGCAGCAGGTCGCTCAGGC
>NW_010412820.1:13228-13861 GCF_000710305.1 Buceros rhinoceros silvestris | reverse complement strand
CAGGTCTCAACCCGGGGAGCCTGTCCATGACAGCAGCTCCAGGGTGGCCGGTGGGAGCCCCTTACCTGCAGCACTGCTGGAGGGGAGCCAGAATGGACAGCTCATCACGCGAGTGTGTGCCAAAGCTGGGGGGGAGAAGCCCGATGATGGGCATCAGGTCCCACAGCTCAGAGCCCAACGCGGGGTTCATTTTGGCAAGACCCTCAGTCTCCTTCCACCCCTTTGCCGGGATTGCTTCCCATCACCCCAACTTTACCCACGGCCATTGTCCAGGTGGAGCAGGAAAGTGTCGTTTCCAAATTTCTCAAAGGTCTCATAGTGGTGCCGGTCCATGTTGCCTGCAGCGGGGCAACAAATTAGACATCAGGTGGTGGGCTGGGAGGTGGGAGCGGGGACATGCAGCACCCTCCTGTTGCAAGACAGGAACCCAAAGGCCAGGAAAAGGGCTAAGGGCACCTCTGAGTTGCTTGGTGGCCATGGCCACAGGGGAAACCCAAGCAGAGGCCCCAGGGCCTCCAGGCCCCTTTGCGTCCTGACAGCCCCACGAAGGGACAACAGCGGCAAGTGGAGCAGAAGTAACAGCAAAGGCATGGCTGGGGAGCCGAGGGCGAGGGGGGGGGGAGCTCATCAAGG
>NW_010412820.1:985-13163 GCF_000710305.1 Buceros rhinoceros silvestris | reverse complement strand
AGGCATGGCTGGGCAGCTGAGGACGAGGAGGTGGGAAGCTCTCCAAGTCAGATGATTGTGGGGAGACAGCACAGGGAGGAAGGAGTGATTCTGGGAATGGGAGAGGCAGCATCAGCCTCAGCGAGCACCACCACTGAACCCAGCTTCCAGGAGCTGCACGTGTGAGATTGCTGGGAGGTGCTCCCCGTGCTCAGGATGTTCAACTGGGATCTCCCCAGCATCTCTCATCCTTTGGCTTCTGCCTGGGCTGTGTCCTAATGGCACAGCCCTTTGTTCTCATTTAGGGTAAGAGGGCAACTCTGCAGCCTGAGCAATGTTTTGGCCAACAAACCTCACGGGGCACAGTACCGTGGGTCACAGAGCTGTATGGGCTTCCCAGTCCCAAGGGGTGCCTGCAGCCCCCAGCACTGGCGTGGCAGGGCTCACCCATAAGGAAATCAAGGACCGTCATGTCGATGAGGTCGAGGAGGCGATGGCCCCTGTCGTAGGGTGGCGTCTCTCGCACCTGAGCGCAGTAGTTGGGGTTCAGCTCCCACCTGCGGGAAGAGGCGAGGGCAGGGGCGGGGGCCAGGAGAGCAGCCATGGGGCAGCCCCATCTTGTCCCGTGCTGCCCCATGCCCCTCATGCCCCCCGTGCCCCGTCTCACTCAGCCTTCTTGCTCTTGTGGTAGGACCGGCGCCAGGGGCTGCGCCAGGAGCGGCGCTTGGCCAAGGTCTTGTCGGGCAGCAGGGTGGCCATGGAGCCCTCCAGCCGGTCTGGCTTGCCGCAGAGAGCGTGCTCGGTGGAGCAGTAGTAGGAACACTCCCCGTAGAAGCAGACGTTGCCCGCTGACCATGGGGACAAAGCAAAGGTTGACAAAGAGCAGGAAGGCAACGAGCCTATTACATCCATGCAGGGTGGGCTGGCAGGCGGCCGGGTGAGGATGCTCCATGCACTGTGGCTATGTGCCACCAGCAAAGCCATAGCAAGGAAAGCTTTGAGGAGCAGAGCCCCGCCGCAGGGGACCCGCTGGGAGCTGGAGCACTCCCCAAAGGGACAGTTTGCCCTGGTGCTGGGGGAGCCAGGACAGGAGCAGCTGGCTTCAGGCGAGCTCATGCGAGTGGCCACAGGAAAGGATGGACAGCATGAAAGCTCACCTGGGGAGATGAAGAAAGTCTTGGCCAGTTTCTTGTCCGTCGTGATGTCACGAATCTCCTTTGTTATATTGACCAAACGGCCAGAAACTGGGGGGATTCGCCGGAAATCCAGGATCCTGAAACACATAACTTGGAACAATTTATTGCCAGCTAGTTTTCACAGCTAGTTACTAAAACTGCCGTGAGACGCAGGTATCCCTCACAACAGGGAGGAAGAGGTGGGATGAAGGAGCAGTTTCTCTGTCCCTTTGCTATTACAGGAGGGCAGAGCTGGATGCAAAGCTTGCGTTCACCTGTCCAGGTGGAAGGCGGCAATCTCCGCGTTGTGCCGCTCAAAGTCTGAGAAGTAGAAGAAATCAGCAGGGGTCTCCTGGTCCCGGGTCTGCCTGGGAGGAGATGGAAGGGTGGGGGTGATGATGGCCTTGGACAGGGGTCACCCTGAGCGTGGACTTAGCTCCAAACCTCCCCTCACCTTATGTCCCTGGCGCCACTAGAGGTACGGCCAGACCAAGCCTCCTCCAGTCACTCTCTGCTGGGTGGTGCAGCCCCAAATCCCCAGCCAGGCCCCCATGCATCCCCTGCTCTCAACCCAAGGGCTTGGAAGCCCTCATGGACCGGAGAGTCCTGGATAGTCCTCATGGACCATCTTCTTCTTTCCACCACTGGAGGTCACTACCCTATCACAAGCTGTGCCCAGCCTGCTGCACACACCACGAAGGAAGGAGAGGGGAAGGGGATCATCCTGCTCGCCTCAGTTTTAGGGTAGAGGTGCTGAAGCATGGCAGCACATGAAGCATTTCTCTGTTTCTCCCTCCGTAGACTCCTCCGGCTGCTTCTCGTCACCTAACAGGACCGTGGGGGTGGGCTATGGGTGTGTCCCCTGCTCTACTCACTTCATGGGCTTGAAGAGGGCCTGCCCATAATTCGGGAACGTCATGATGAGCTTGAGCTGTGTCCCACCAGACTTCTGGACTGAAAGGGGGCACACAGGGATGAGGGAGGTGGACAGCAGGCAGCAGGGCAAGGGTGTGGGCAGGGGTGCAGGCAGGTAGCTGGTACCCGAGCTGACGATCCTCTGTGTGGCCAAATCCCGGAGGAGGGTGGGCATCAGGGGGTCCCGGCGGGGGTACAGCTCATAGCGATTGATGCCGACGTGGAATTTGAGCCAGGTGGGATAGGTGTCATAGGCCGTCTTCCCTGGCGGGAGGAGCGTCTCGGCTTTACTGCTGCTGACCCTGCAGCCCGACAGTGTTTAGTTGGGATGGGATGGGTCCCACATTCCCAGGCCCTTCCCAGTAGCCAGTGCATGGAGAGTGAGGTGGGGAGAAGGCTGAGCGCAAGCTCTGGGTGGTGGTGAAACCACCTCTCCCAAGTATCCTCCTTGGGACGCCTGGCATCTGGGTAGATCCCACCCATAGCTGGTGGCTGGGAAGACCTGCCAGCACAGCCAGAAGAGGTTCAGTGTCTTCCCTTGCATTCCCCACAGAAAATCCCTGGGCTTGTACTGCTCCTCTCATCCATGCTTTTATTTCCCTGCTGGAGCAGCTCATCTTGTTGGTTTTCCCCAAAGAATAAGCTCCCAGGGAATACAACTGATTACACCTGCCCATTCCCACCTCGTGTGCTCTCTGGGGACACACATGCAGCCATGAAATGGAGGTGGAGGAGCAGAGGCTGCCTAGCGATCCCCAGCACTGACCTAACTCCCACCCTCAACATCCAGTTCCCTTCGGATAGGTTTATCGTGCACTCCTGGTTTCCGCAGAGGAATGAGTTTGGGTTAGCACCACCCCTGTCTCTGTGCCTCCTGCAAATTTGCAGTTTGCTGGCATTCAAGAGAGGCTCCTGGGATATCTGCCCTCCCTCTGCACCAGCACTGCAGTGGCCCAGTCTGGCCCAGGGCATCCATAACCCAAACCCATGTCTCTCTCCCTAGGAAAACACAGACTGTGCCCCGATTTCATCAAACCAGACCCATCTTCCATGGTTAACCATAGGTGAGGTGGTCCTCAGAGACAAGGCAAATGCCCATTCGTGGAAACCAGCCCTTAAAACAGCTTTTGTTCCCTCCCAATTTTAGCAGCCACCACATTTAGAAGTTGTGCTTTCCATAAGGAATCTGCTATGTGTTATCGACACTAAAGCTTTTAATATCTTCCTTCCTAATTAGAGGTTAGTAGTCCAGTGATAAAAATAGGCAGCTGGCAGCAGTGAGCTCAGCATACAGCTGAGCCTAAAGAGGTCAGGTAATGTCCTGTGAGATGCAGGACAGGAACAGTCTCATGGTTAGGGGTTATCTACGTTGCAGGCTTTACATCTCCAGCATATCAGGAGAGGGGAATAAAACTGGGTAGACATCTAGAGTGGGGACCTCCTCATATAGAGAGAGAGAGACCAAAGGCTAGAGTCTGCACTGGGGAAGGAAAGTAGATGAGAAGACGACCTAGAAGATACCCTACATAATATTATGAATAACTTGAGAGTCTCTTGGCTTTGCCAGGCATCAGCCCAGAAATTCAGGGCTAAGGGAGGATCTGAGGCACAAGAAGAGTGCGCTCAGCAACTGGGGCCCCTCCAGGGTGGGATGCTGGTCTACGCGAGCAAACAATGTGTTTGCGCCCTGCCACTTGTCCCCTCAAACCCACATATCCCCCAAAAGCAAGCCAGGGCTGAGTTTGCTCCTCACCATTTGTCACTCTCGCTGCTGCGCAGGCTGAACTTCTCTGTAGGATTGACGACAAACAGTTTGTCTTTCTCTGTCACCTCCGGGATTGGGATGTTGTAAAGAGGATGCGCAAAGAGTGCTGCCAGTTTTGATCCCTTGGTCTGCCCCGCATTCCCCTCTCCTCTCTGGCGCTGAACCCCTGGCTCTCCAGCCTTTGCCTGTGGCCTTGCTCCCTTCAGCCAGGAGCTCTTCTCCAAGGAACTGTTGCTGCTGCTGAAATCCTGAAGGATTCGCAGGCTCAGCTTTTTGGGGCCAGCCAGCATGGGGCTGCCTGATGGGATGCCCAAGGCTTTCAGTACTTTTGCATCACAACTGCAGGGCCTGCAAGCTGTGGGTAGAGCCAAATCCATTGCGAGGTGGACCAGGAGAGCCAAGAGCAGGAGAAAGAGGAGGCTGATTTTTAATTTCCATCGGAAAAGCATTTGCAGCCGGCGCCGCATCCTTCCTCACCTGAGATGCCCAGCAAGGGGTGGGCACCCACCTGTGGCTAAAAGAGAGCTGATGTGGCCACAGCTTCTGTGCAAAACCGGGAGTGAGGCGTCCTGAATTCAGAGCATGGCAGCAACAGAGCAACCAGTGCAAGGGCAGAGTCGCAGAAAAGATCTGCCACCACGACACCTTGCAGGGTGACACTGCCGGGTCGGCAGTGGGATGGCGTGGGAGGTTGTGGCAGAATTTATCAGTGCTGATAAGGGGCGAGCTGGCATGGCCAAGGTTAGTGTGAACAGGGCAAGTTCCAAATCAATAACCGCAAGACTGGCTCAGGGACAGCGATGGATAACCCCCGCAGTGTCCCGTCCCTCTGCGCTGTCACCTGCACGGGGCTGCAGAACATCTCTGGGTATACAGCGCACTAAAGCAGTTCTGCCCCTCTGCAGCAGCCACCCTGCCCGGCACTGTGCAGCCCCATTCCCCACGTCCACCATATCCGCACATTCGTAGTCCAGGAGAGCTTTTCTCCTTCTGCTCAACAGGAGTGACTTTATCACCCACCCCCATCTATTAAAAATCACTTGTACTCAGCCCCCCTTCCAAAAACCCCTCAAATTAAGTGAAATGAAGGAGATGCGAGTATCAGCACTGCTGGGAGGGGAAAAGCTGACCGTGTAAAGAAGGGCTGCCAGGCAGGTGAGGTTCGTGGGCAGGGATGCTCCCAGGGCCTCTGGAGCAGGCAGGGGAGGTGGACAGGCAGGAGTGGGGATGCTGCCTGCTGCCTTCAGGCTCAGCACAGAGGGGCAGTGGGACCCACGGAGGGCTGGGGATTTCTGGCAGCTTGTGGAAGGGAAGGACAGTCTATTTTCACACGAAATTCACTTTTCTGGGGACACAGAGCTGGGCTGCGTGGGCAAAAACAGTTGGTGACTTGTAGGGAGGAAGCTTTGGATTTGTTAAGGGACAGAGAAGCATGGGACCACCCACAACAAGCCCGGGGGCTTGGGCACAGAGTGCAGAGCAATGTTTTTCCTTTTTTTGATTTCTCAGAGGATGCAGAGGGCACGTGAGGGTACATCACGTGGTCCTTCTTCGCTGCGTGAAGTACCAGCAGCCAGCTTGGACAGTCTCAAGCCAGGGAGGGTATGATGAGCGGCAAGCAGGAGGGGGTATGCTAGAGACCCCCTCCTCTGCTGCCATCCCTGTGCTACCATTTCACTTGTGCTGCCCTCTCCACACTGTCCTGTGCTGGGCTCGGTCCCCTCCCAGCCAGTGTGGCGAGAACACGGTGTTCCTGGTGTTCTCGGCTCACCGTGTCCCACAGTGCGACAGTTGCCTGGAAACCGCCTCCGGCTGACACCATCAGCCGCCCCAGATTCAGCCAGTCTCGCGTTCCCTTCCCTCTGCCTTGTACTAACAAGATGGCCGATGGAAGCCGGGGCAAATGGGGAGGAGGAAGACAGCTTTCCAGCCCGGCTGGCGAGCTCAAAGCCCTACAGAAGGAGCTGGGTGGAGGGGAGCAGATGGCTTCCCCAGGGAAGGGAACACGGCGTCTTGCTCCGGAAGGTTTGCTGGATCCAGTCCGGAATACGGTTTGGAAAGAAGGCACCTAGAAGGGCTATAGCTGGAACATGGGATCGTTAGGTCATTGCTTAGCAAAAAGAAACACCAACAGAATCCATGTGCTAACCGCTCACATCAAAGGAGCTGGGCTCAGCTCCCAGAGAGGGGCCACAGATTTCTTTGTTCCAGAGCCAGCCCAGGGAGAAACCCCTCCTTCCCATGCCCCTAACCAGCTCCAAACTGGGCTGGTGGGGGATAGAAACCTCTCCCCCACATCCTAGAGCCAGCTAGGGACAGGGCCCCTACTGTCCCACCCTGCTGACCAGAAGTCTCACCCTTGGAGTAAGGGAGTGTGCAATCTACCCCCTGCCCCAGTTTGGGAAGTGGAGGCAGAAGGATTAAGTGGGGCACTCGCCACCTTTAGCCCTTCAATGCTGGCATTAAATATTAACCAAGAGACTTTTCAGCAAGCCACACACGAGCCCACCGCAATGGGGAAGAACTGGAGAGCTTCAAAGCCTGCCATGATCGCCTGACAGCATGGCGAGGTACCTTGTTGCCATGACATCACTGCAGAGAAGTGGTTGAGTTTGCACCTCTTTCTTCCCATCTCCCTGCTCCCCCCAGCTCTTCCTTCATCTTCCTAGCAGGTTTGAGCCACCCTTGGGGCAGAGGAGGAGCCGTACATCCGAGGACATTTCCACTGCTGGCACCAAGTCAGGACTCCCTGGCAGCTGATAATGATGTTGCCCATCTCCCCTCAGTGGGGAGGGATGAAGTCATGAAGCGCAGCCCTCTGAGCTGCTACCACAGCTTTCTGGGACGGGCGGATAGAAAGGGTCATTTCAGCTGGCACCGACGCATCACCCTGCGTTTTTCATGTCCTTTTCTCTATCTGAGTCAGCCCGATGCTCTGAAGGGTAATGGCAGCAATATGCAGGGGGCAAGAAATGAGACTGAGAACACAATAGCAAGCCACTTGTTGCCAATTTCCCCAGCTTTCTGCTGAAAATTCTAAGGTAAAACCCTTCAGCAAGAGGCTGCAGTTTCATAGCCAAAAGCAGATAGGCCCTAGAGGCTCCAAAACATCAGTGCAGGGGGGTCTCATGTGGCAGAACACAGGACAAGGGAACATCTCCGATGCATGGACTGTACTCCCCTGAAAATTACAGACATGCCCAAAAACGTGCCAGTTCCACAGCAAAAGGAGGGCGAAAATCTTTTTTCTAACACACAGGGGCCAGCACAGCATGGCTTGACTTGCAACAGGCAGGAAAATTGATCTGTCTTAGGACACGCTTGTCTCAGAGGAGATGTCTTGGCATGCACAGCTGAATTTTGGGAAGCTGAGGTCCGTGCTTTCGCGTACATCCCTGATGACGGGCATGCAGACCAGCCAAGACAGGCTGGCTTCTTTGTGGCAACTTCTTGCAGGAAAGCTGTTACCTTTGGAAACAAAAATAGCCTGTCACTCTTCTGCGAGACACCTTGCACTTACCTTGGGGGGGAGTTACCATGTGGGAGCTGACTCGCCGCACATTCGCACCCAGCTCACCTTAATCTGTTTGCACTCTCATGCCTGAAGAGGGCTGGGGAACAGTCAGCATTCACTTATTGCCGATGCAGGTCACGGAGACATTAGCTTTGGTCAGCTGGTGACCAAAGAGATAACAAAGCAAGGCCAAAAGATTGTATGCTGAGGTAAGCAGCTCCCTGTGATCACCTGCAGGTCACTACGACCCTGCAGAGATGCCCATGACCAGTGTGGCTGTGCACAGCACACAGCAGTTAATTATTCATTAGTGTGAAAGAGGCTCGATCAATGCGACTATGGTATGGCTGAAAGTATCGTCATGCTCCAGCACGGGGCATTCCAAAGACACTGCCTTTACCTTTTCTCCTGAACCTAGAGGAGATACAAAGTTGTGGAAGAGAAAATGATCTTTTCCACCTGCCAGCTGCCGAAAGTGCCAGTCAACAGTGCTATCTTCATGTAAAGGCAGCCAGCTAGAGTGAGACAGAGCAACCAGACCAAGAGACTGGACTCCTCTGCGCTGCACAGCAAACCTGCCACTGTGGTCCACCACACATGGCGGTACCAACTACCTTATGGTACCAGTTCCCTCCCTGCTTTGCGATTCTGTTCCACCTGATCAGTGAGGAATTACGTAGGAGGACATGGGGCCCAGCCAGCACAGATGGTCAACATTTGAAATAATTTCTAGTTGTCTTCATATTACTCCAATTCCCAGCTTACAAAAGAGCTCCTGACATGATGAAATGGAGGAAGAACATCTCTAGCATCACACTGAGGTTCAGAGAAGGAACAAAAGGAATTGTAAGACCCTCCACCAGCTTGATCCACTGCAGGCACTAATGCAGAAAGGTCCTTCGGCATCTAACTATGGACTACAGTGTGCCCTCACAAAACACAAGAGGTGCGAGTGGTACTGCTGGCAACGTTCTCAGGGGAGAGTCTGAAAAATCAAGGAAGCCACGAATACAAGACCCTGAAGGTCAGAGCAGAAGCACTACCTCGGAACAAGACATGGGTACACTCCCTTGCTGCAGTTCAACAGCTGTATGCACTGAGGGCTTTGGCCAGCAGTACGGTGGGCCTGGCAACCTTCCTTAGCATTATGGCTTGCCCTGGTGAAAAGAACTGAACAGGGAGGATGAGATGCATCTCTGGTACATGCAAGTCACCCAAGAAACATGTGGGATGGACACTTGTCACTGTTCTCTACCTAAGCTTCGCTGTTGCTTACTTCCACGTTTCCTGAATTACTTTTCCTTTTCATCCTCCACTTCGGGATTTTCTTTTTAGAACACACACAGAAAAGGACATTTTACTATATTTTTATTGTAAAAACACAGTTCCCCCAATTTATATAAATAAGCCATGTACGTAACATACAATTATGTTCACTCCATCCTCCAACATTGACAGCTTTAAAAAATGAAACCGGCTAAAAGAACGCAAGTCCCAAAAGATGTTAGGTTTCTGATGACCAAGTGGTAACTCACACAGAGCCTCCTTCCTCTACCAGCCTCCAAACAAGATGCTGAAAGTACACAGCACTTGCAACACCCCCAAGAACTGACAAGGAGGCATTTGAGCCTTACAAAGAGTTCTCACCCACTCCCCAGGCGTCGTCAGCCGCCTGTGTTTTCATGCTATCTCAGTGTGCGGTGGGTGAGAAAGGAGGGGGCAGTTTGCATAGCAACCTCCTACACTCAGACAGCTCAGCTGTTGCGCCCTCCCAAAAGAAGCGGGGAAGGGCAAGCCAAGTCTGCTTCCCTGTGGCTAACACCTCCACGGGCAGCCCGAAGGGAGACCCTTGGCACTGTCAGTTCTGTACGGACATCTTAGTCATGGGGAAGAAGGTGTTCTTGGCATTCATCAAGAGGAGAGACAGGTGCTGGTCAGAGCCACACCACATGGTAGTGGGGAAGGCCGAGAAGAGAGGACGTGATGTGGAACAAGTAGGAGGAAAAAAACCCATAGGGCTAGATAGCACCTTTTCTCTTTCACTTCCCCCTCGTAGCACTGTTGTACAGCTCTGCAGCGTGTTGTGAGATTACCTATTCCCCACCTCCGTCCTGCTTCGGCTCAAACACCAAGGAAAGAGCCACAGACAGATGAGAAATCTCATGAGCAAGGACAGGACAAGTTTACGCACCAGCTATACATATCCCACGGAACTGGTACATCAGCATGAAAAAGAAAAAATTACTGACATTTAACTATTAAAAATAAAGCCCCACCTCCAGATTGTACAAAACCTGTCAAGAGAAGGAAGAAATCTCTTGTACACAGCGAGTCTGGGACCCGGGCAGATGTCAGGAGCACTTCCAGACACAAACAGCCAGGCTGCCACCGAAGAACATGTACAGCAGATTCTTCACCTCATGAGTGATCTCAAAGCCAAAACCTTCCCCAATCACCACATGCCAGGAGGACCCAAATTTCTTGTCCATCATCTCTTTGATCATCTTGGCAGCACTCTGGAGAATGTTAAGGAGGAGAGCATAGGGTGAGACAAAGCAAGCAGTGAGGTTTTATGCGAACATCCCCCTAGTTGTCTTCTCCTACTCAAGTAGACTACTCAAGTCACGGGCACCAGATAGAGCAGCTGCACTGCAGGAACTGGGAGCTCCCCAGAGCTATACCCCAGGGTAAAACTGGTCTCTGTGTTTTCAGCAGCCCCCGACAGAGCAGCTAGGAAAAATTAAAGAACTGCTTCTAGCAATCACTTCTCTTGTTTGAGCAGTCTGAAGCAAGAGTGCTGGTTCAGAAGCTGACGGAGTTACACTGGGTGCAGTGAGCACAAGAGGAGATTCAGGTCACTAAGCTGTGGCTATTTTTACAGGAGTCCATTTTTTTTTTCTCTAGCTAATTACCGAAACACTGAAACCGGGCTGACTTTTAAAAGGCTCACTTCTCCCAGATCACACCCTGCCTGATCTAAAAAAGGAGAGAGGAAGACTTTGCACTGACATGTAGTGTTTCAGGCAGGATGGGTCAGAAGGAATCTCTGGCTTCATAGCTTTGCCCTGCTCCAACACAAAACTGCTCCGGCACCAAGCAGCCTGTGCCCTGCCCATGGAGCAAGGTGTGTTTTTCTTTATTGTTGGTTCTCAAAGCTAAGGACAACCTTTCCAAAGACCGTAACTGCTGCATCACCCCCCACTTATATGGTCTCAGTAATTTCCATCAGGAGGCTGAAAGATAAGAGGGAAGACTTAACAGATTGTACCTACAGGTTCAGAGACTTTCATGTTCTCACTACCACAACAGGAGTCTCTCCCCCACTCTGGCAGGGGTGGCCTTGCTCAACACTGACAAACAGAGGGGAAGGGCCCATCTCCACACAGTTCTGAACCAAGCCCTCAGGACACAGCACATTTTATGAACAGTGTGGAAGCATGTCACAGGCAAGGCAGGATCGGGAAGGCGGTGAAGTTTGGAAGGCAGCATCGCTACTAATCTCTGCTTCCCGCAGGAAAGCAAAGTGCTCTTATGGGTCTTGCTGACAAAGGGAAACAAAGCTGAGATCTAGCCAAGCTCTTTGCTGCCTTCCACCCTTGCTCAGTGCAGAACAAGTGTAATAGGATGTCAGGATCTGACTCCACTCTGCCCCGCACCCTTGGCCCTGCTCCTGCAGGTTCCCTGAGCCGCAGCAACTGAAGGCTGGCCAGTTTGGGATTGGGCTAGTACCTCGTTGTTGGTGGCATATTTTTCACATGCCGTGACACAGAGCTCCATGGCCTCTACACGCATCTCCTCCGGCATGTCTGTGTGCTGGAAAGAGCAAACAAATAGGAGAAACTCAGCAGAAAAATAAGAGACAGACACAAGACATCAGTAAGTAGCTCTTACTTTTGCGCAGGCTATAGCAGGGGCCTGAATTGCTGGGCAAAAGGCTGCCCGTCTCTGTGATTTTTAATGTTTGCTTCAAGATGGGGGGGTGGGCATTGCCAGCCGCAAGGGCTTGTCCGTACACCAAGCATTTCTACTGTTCCAGAGAACGGTAAACAGGAAAACAGCTTACTGCATTACAGGTAATCCATTCCCATCCATCCATTCCCAGCCAATGCAGGATTCTTCTCTACCCAACATTAAGACTAGCACTAAGTAAGCGCAGCTTAAAGGAGGAGATAAATACATTTGTCACTTCTTCTGTTATAAGGTGAAGGGAAAGCATGTTAATACTGCTCCAACTACAGTCCTTAATTATTGCTATAAGCATAACAAAGCCTTTTCTTTCTCTTCTGCTATCTGGCTGGCCAGCAAGACCTTTTACTTCAGCTCCTCTAGGAAGAAAAGCAAGCTGCATCCAGAACACGGGAGATGGCTCCAAAGGCAGTATGTTCAATCTATTAGAGAGACCAGTTTGTCCCAGGCTTCCCCAGGCAGACTGGGGGAACAACTGTGCTACCAAATTTCCCTGACAGAGGTCAAGGACCAGGAGTAAGCAGAGTAAGGGACCCTCTGCAGGACTATCAGTACACATGTTCTCACAGCAGCTACTCAGTGGGAAAAACTCTTGTCTAGAAGGTTGGTCATAACAAAGGTAGAATTTCATATCTGCAACACTGGTGAATGCGTAATCCACCTCTCTTCTTACCCTAATCAGTGGAAAGCTGTGAAGTCTTTTATAATCAGCCTCCTCCTTTTTCCCCTCCCCGGTGTCTGCCATGGTCCTTCCACAGTGACCCCGGGAAGGGTTGGAGGGGTTGCCTGGAGCTCAGCAAGGTGCTATGGAGCAGACAGCTGAGGGGAACACAGCTCTGGGAACACAGGCAGACAGCTTCAGCA
>NW_010412820.1:0-892 GCF_000710305.1 Buceros rhinoceros silvestris | reverse complement strand
GGGAAACTTCTCAGCCCAGAGAACACTGTTTAAACAAGAATAAACACAGGAAAGTGAAAGAAAGCTTTGAATTAAGATGGAAGCCAAATTAAAAAATTACAAGAATATTGTCCCATCTCAGTTACTTACTGTTTCTCAGTACCTTCTTCACACGCCACGGAAGCAGAGTTATCTTACAGCCCATTAATGCAAACAAATTTTAAAAACATATTATTTTCCATAAATGAGCCTTCAAGAGCACAGCACTTTCCCAGAAGCAACAATTGAGCTTGAGGTAAGAGCTGAGTCAGGGTACAGCTTCCGACAAGGGAGGGGAGAACATCAGCCGTTATGTCTATTGATTAATTCCAAAAGGATCTTCCCAGCACGCTATTATCTGCAAAGGTTTCCAACTGCGTGATGAGCGAAGGGTAAGAGTTTTAGGAACAGGATCGGTGTACATGTCTAGTCGGAAATGTTTAACAGGAACATCTTAGCCTGGGTTTGTGCACTTGTTCCTCACATCCCCAAGCATTTGTCAGCTGGGGAGGACCATATGGGAGAATGCTGGACCATGCCTCTGGGCCTAATTACCATCCAGCCTCCTCTCAGGCAACACAGAGGCACAGCACTGACTGACTAGCAGATTCAGAACATTTCACTCTGGTCTTCCCTCTGGTTCTCTCATCCAGAACAAAGCGCCTTCCTCTCCTACCCAGAGGAAACAAGAGTGATCCCGTATTAAAGGGAAAACAAAACGAATACAGCAACAGGCAATACCACACAGACCAAGCGTTTATGCCAAGCACGTAGAGCTGCTGGCTAAAGCACCAACTCTGACTGACTACCAGCTCTCACAGGAGGGACCACGGGACCTGTAGACTTCCCCACGACAAGCTCCACAGGACAGAAC
>NW_010412819.1:2475-13168 GCF_000710305.1 Buceros rhinoceros silvestris | reverse complement strand
GGAGGGGTTTCCCAGCCGTGTGGAGGTGCTGCTGAGGGACAGGGGGGACCTGGCAGAGTTGGGGGAACAGGGGGACTCGAGGAGCTGAAAGGGCTTTTCCAACCAAAACAATTCTGTGAATCTATACACACTAGACTCTGCTGTGTTTTACCTGTACTTAGGTGTTGACCAGCCAAGGGTCCATCTTATCGCTGCAAGCTGATAGAAATGTGCAATATCAACTTCCACCTTCGCTCTGGGATTATAAAGGTCACTTTAGCCTCAGGTCTCCTTTAAGTGTTAGCTGTCCGAGTGCCCTTCCGTACCTGGCTGCGCTCCTGTCAAGAGAGCAGAGGACGGTTCTTTAGTGAAGCTGTGATGCAATCCCCTCCCCTGAAGGGAGTACAGAGAGATTAGTGGGCAGGCCTAAAGCTCCAAAGGCGAAAAACATACGGACTGAGTATTTGCTGAAAGACGTGTGGGTGTGGGGTTTGGTGACATGGTTCAGTGGTGACTTGGCTGTGCTGAGTTAACGGGGGGGCTCGATGGGCTTAAAGGTTTTTTCCAACCTAAATGATTCTGTGATTCTATAATGCTCATTTTGCTCTGGTCAGGATGTTTTCCATGAACAATCCTAGTCCAGCAGCACTAGGGAATAGGCAGTCCCCTGTGGGTTTATGGCACTCAAGGGAAGAAGATCACAGAACCATCTGCTTGGAAGAGACCTTTAAGGTCATCGAGTCCAACCACTCCCCCTGCACCACCAGGTCCCCCCTGACCCCTGTCCCTCAGCGCCACCTCCACATGGCTGGGAAACCCCTCCAGGGATGGGGACTCCACCACTGCCCTGGGCAGCCTGTTCCAGTGCTTCACAACCCTCTCTGTAAAGAAGTTCTTCCTGTTATCTAACCTAGATGTGTGGAGCAAGTTATTTCTCAGGCTCTGCACAGGTTTTTAGTTGTCTTTGCTAACACAAACTGGGAGGAAGGCTGAAGAGGCAGGAACAGCTGAGGTGCAGGGCAAACCCGCTTTGCTGGAGCATGAGCACATCTTATAGGATTTAATTTGGCTATTTAGGGAAATAGAAGCAACTCATGGAAGTTGAGGGAGTCAGAGACGACAGCCAGAGAAAGCAGCGCTCTGTTACCAGAGCCACTGCAGGGGCGCGCAGGAGCCTTCTGCGGTGTGCGATCCTCGTTCAGGAGGTCTTAGTCCCGTGCGCGCTCTGTCCCCAGGCCTGCCCAGGGATCACCCGGAAAGTTACCATTCCTTCATGTGGAATAACTTCTTCAAGCACGTCGACATCTCGGCGGAGAACGTTCACATCTTGGATGGAAATGCCTCTGATCTACAGGCAGAGTGTGACGCGTTTGAGGAGAAAATCAAAGCAGCGGGAGGAATTGAGCTCTTTGTTGGAGGTGAGCCCCTGAAGGAAGCAGTGCCTTTCCCCACCAGCTATCGCATTTCCTGCCAGGAGAATTCACTGTCAGCGCAGTTCAGTGGGTTTGCAGTGAGGCACCCCCTACTCCATCACCTAGGGCACGCGTCTGTGCTGGCAGCCTTGTTTTCCAGCGTCCTGCTCCCCCAGTTCTACGGATTTTGATCCACTAAGTGAATTGTTCCGGAAACCGTTAGCAGGAGAAGCAGGCAGGGCTAGAACTGTACCAAATACCATTGCCAGGGCTAACGGGGAACTGCTAGGAGTAGTCTGAGTCCTCTGGGCCAACAGGAGCTCAATGCATGCATGTCCCATCCGCTGCCTTCAGACTCTGCCCTCTGCTTTTCTGTCGTCCCAGCAAGCTTAGGGAAGAGTCTCTGCTGGCTTCAGAGGAGGCTTTTGCTATCATTCTGACCAGAAGCAAATTTCAGCTTGAGCAGAAAAATTGCAGGTGTTTTTCTTAGATCTGCATCTATTCCTGGAGCACTGAGTGTCCAACGGGAGTGCTGCTGGCTCTGCTTCTGCAGTAACCGTTACTCCACTGAGCACCTTCTCACACGGTCTCTCTTTCAGGTATTGGCCCAGACGGTCACATCGCCTTCAACGAGCCTGGATCAAGTTTGGTATCCAGGACACGAGTGAAGACCTTGGCTATGGACACAATCTTGGCGAACGCCAGGTTCTTTGATGGCGACCTCTCCAAAGTGCCCACGATGGCTTTGACAGTGGGAGTAGGCACTGTCATGGACGCCAGAGAGGTTAGGAGACAAGCAGGGCCTCTTGAGCTGCGCTCCTGGAGCAGTCCTGGAGCACCATTGATCCCTGCTGGCCTCGGGCAGCTGATGCTGCTCTGGCCACAGGCAGCTGAATCCTGGTCCTCCTGTTCCCCTGCGTCCTGCGGCAGCACAGAAAGGCTCTGCTCTGTCTCCTCGTTTTGCTCTACTCACACTTAGTTTGTGTACCCCTGCAGCACAGCTGTGGTCCGCAGAGGGCTGGAAGGGTTTGGGAGGATGTTTTTGGTTAAGAATCTCATCTGGGGAGATGAACATGAGAATGGCTGGTTGACCTGATCTTACACCAGCAGATCACGAAAGCCATATGGGGTGGCTTCTGATTGAGTCTGAACCTTGATTTATACTTGTTAAGTCTCACTGTGTGGGTGCCCAGCACCTCAAAGGATCCGAATCATCACAGTGACCCACCAGGCTGTGATTTAGCTGACAAGTCCAGTGCAGCCAGAGCAAACAGAACCGTGAGAGGGTGAAGTGTCCCTGGGGAGGGTGGCAGATGTTGTCCCGTTGGGGGCCAGGCAGCTCTCCCAGTTCGGCAGGGTGCGGGTGTGATCCTGACTGCCACCCTCTGTGTCTCGGAGCGCAGGTGATGATTCTGATCACAGGAGCCCACAAAGCCTTCGCTTTGTACAAAGCCATCGAGGAAGGTGTCAACCACATGTGGACAGTATCTGCTTTCCAGCAACACCCCAACACGGTGTTCGTGTGCGATGAGGACGCCACGCTGGAACTCAAAGTTAAGACAGTGAAATACTTCAAAGGTGAGTGTCTGACCAGGCCAAGCAGCTGCTCTGCTTCATTTTTAAGTGGCGCAAGCCACGCTTTGCATTAGATGCTTCTGTTGATGATCAACTCCTGGAGGAAGTGTACAGCGATAATGACAGGGCAGAGGTGTGGGTATGGGAGCAAAGGAACAAGGGCTCCAGTAACGTCTGATTTCATTAGCATCCAGTGAGTGAGGTTTTGCTCTGTTACGTCTGCTGAAGTCATCTTTTCCCTTGCTGCGTTAGGTTTGATGATGGTTCACAACAAGCTGGTGGAGCCCTTATACAGCATGAAGGAGACGGGAGCAGAAAGGAGCCACTCTAAGAAGCCGTACAGCGACTGACTGGCTGCTCAGAGCAAGGCTGAGCCAGCTGTTCTGTGGAAAGCCAGCTGCCACAAAGGGGAACTGCTGCAGAACCCCTCTCCTCTGTGTTCTTAAATTAGCAAAATGATTACGTGCTTGATTCTCTCCATTAAAAAGACAGATGCAGCACATGTCTTAATTAGCCAAACGAGGATGGGATCCAGAATAGGGTGTTCCATCAACTTCCGCCGATAGCTTATTCTCTGAAGGTAAAGTCGGTGGAGGGCCAGTTGTTTAATCTCTGAAGCAACTGTAATGACGTGGGCTGAAGGCCCCAAAACTTACACGTGATGATACGTGGAAGTACAATGCTGCAGGAATCAGAATGGGCACCACTTCGGGGTGTGTTCCTGCAGGCAGGGTAAGCACCTTGTAAGAGTGTCCTGTGGAGGGGGAGTGACACACATGACAGTCACTTAAAAGGGGAACTGAGTTCGTTTAGCCTAGAGAGGGGAAGGCATCAGCGTGACCTTCACAGCTCCAAGGAAGGCAGCAGGAAGGGGAAGCCAGGCTCTCCCAAGAAGAGACACAGGGCTTGAGTTGAGGCAAGATGCTCGGCTGGGATCTGTGGAAAACACCCACCGCTGAGTGCAGTGAAGCAGTGGGCGGGTTGCTCAGAGAGGTTGTGGAGTCTCTGTCCTTAAGGGGTTGTCAAGTCCTGACTGGATAAAGCCCTGGCTCAGCCCCTCTTAGAGCCAGCTGTTGGGCTTGAGACCATCTCGGTGGAAGGGAGGTGACAGCAGTCAGTCAGCGCTGTACTGGTAACCCAGCCCCAGTCATGCAGGTAACGGTTTGTTTACACATCTGTGTGATTTTATTTGTTGTCACACCGGAAGCCTCACACGTTCTGTTTCGGGGTATCATCTTCTATGCCCCAGCGCAGGAGGGTAGATTTGTTCAGATGAAGCACAAATGACGCAGACTAAGCTGAAATGACTCCTCTGTGCTCAGCACTGTTCCATGTGCCAGCGCAGAGCCCGAAGCAGCGAGTTCTCTCCCTCTTTCCCATGTGTTACACTGCCAGAGAGCCCTCGGGGAGAGGCTCTGCTTCCCCCGCCTCAGCCCACGTCCGTGACTGAAGCCCTGCACAGGTCAACAGCCTGTGCTGGGCCAGACCCCCCCAACTCTGAAACTCCTGGGCTTCGTGAGGGGCAAGACAAACATTTGGTAAGCTGTTCATCTGCCGTGTAACTTCCTACAGTAAACGGCTGAATTTTTTTCTGAAGGGTCACACTGACTGTATCTGGTGCTCAATGGTGGTGAAACAGGCTGAACAGGGTGTGTAAAACCACCTTGGAACAGAACACCACAACCTCCAAAGCATGGGCCAGCGCTGTTCCTTTGCACAAGCTTTCTCTGTCACCCCCAACCAAAGCTGCATTGAGAGCAGGTGGCAGAGGCAGCTTCTGCTGCTCCTTGTCCAGGGAGCGCTGGCAGGTTTCCGCCCAGCCCCTGCTGCGGCTCTGTCCTGCCAGGCAGCAGCCCTTTCAGACAAAATCCATGCGGATCTTTAGAGGCAAGGCCACAGTTCTCCACCTGAACTGCTCAATGGCTGCGAATGCTCGAACACCCGTTCTGTGCATGCACAGAAATGGAGCGAGGCGAAAAAGAAACTGAGGAGGAAACTCTGCGCCGTGTTACTGGCACTGCAGCTGCCGGCACTGCAGCTGCCGGCCCTGCTCCGTCCATGAGCACAGGTTCTGGTTTTAGCTGTCCCATGGTTGTCCTACCTGCTGGGGCCTGTCCTCCTCCGCCTGACTGCAGAACAGGGGTGCTCCAGCCCGGGGGTCCCCGAGTGCCCAGAATCCATGGACACGAAGCTCCTGGAAGCAGAGGTAGTTCACTGCCACACCTTGACACTTCACCGTAGCACTCGTGTGCTGCTGTCGCTGGCAGACGCCCCGGCCACAGCTCTTCATCCCAACACAGCCTCTGGTGTCCACACCCTGCCCTCAGCCCACCTCTGTCCTGGCAGAAGGGCCCTGCCCAGCCCTCTGCAGGTTTAACCGATCCAACACCACTGCTCTCCTCTATCCGGGCAGGAAGGCAGGGTTTAGGCACGTACATCTCCTCGTCACCAACGGTCCCTGCCTGCCCACACATGCAGCGTAGCAGGAATAAAGCCCCTTCGGAAAACAGGTGACTTTTGGGCTCGGCATCAACCAGGGAAAAGGGGGGCTCCGGGTGTGAGGGCGTTTTGCCCACAACCTCCAAACTTCCATCAGTAGAAACATCCCACAGCAGCTTCGCCCAAGCTCCGGTCTGTGCCGTTTTACAGCCACCCGCGTGGCAGACAAGCACCCAGAGCTGCCCCCGCACCGACCTGCACTGCCGAGTGCGGGCCCTGATGAACACAACCAGGGAGACAACTGCCTTTACCATCTTAAAGTGAATTTAGTGCCTGTGAAAGGTGCAGGAAATACAATTTGAACCACACACAATGTAAACTCGCCCTTCTCGCTGTCCTATGGTCTAAACCACAACAAGATCCACCCTCACCCCCTCCCATCTTCGTAATCGCTGTCAGTTCCAGCACAGACGTCCATCCTCCGAAAGGGCCGCAGTCAGCGCTCAGCTTGGCCAGACAGCCCAGTATTGATTCAGTTACTGCTGGTCAAAGCTGAGCGAGAGGTGTTCACCTTGCGTTTCTTGCTGCTCTCAAGCTACCTGTCCTGACCCTGCCATCTGTTTTGAACTCAGCACACGCAGTTTTTTATTCCAAAATAATTTTTAGGCCATTCTGCAACTCCCAAAAAATCAGTGGTTTCCTCCAGTAATTACTTCCACGCTCACAAAACTACCTACTGGGCTTTTAGGGGAAACAATTTGGTTTTTTAAAACATTTGAGGTGCAAGAACTGGGGAAATAAGGGATCTCATCCAGAAGCAAAAGTTTCAACAAATCAAATTTCCTGTATGAAGAGTTAGTAAAAAATAAATTACTTCATCATCTGAGAAGACAAGGTAATTTTTAGTATCTTGAAGAATTCAAGTTAATCTCAACTAATCTCCACAAAAATGTGTTTCAGTATCCCTCACGTGTCACCCTCCCTGGCCACATGCTCGGTTCATGGCCTGAGCACTCATGGCTGTTGAAACAGAGTGGCCACGTGGGCAAATACCACAGCAGCGCTGAGATGGGTCACAAACCCAGTCACGTTTCTGGACGTGGCTGTTGGTCGTTTTCTGCCTGAGCATTCGGTAATGCAAAGAGCCAGCAAGAAGGGGGCGAGGGATGATCAACCTTGCCGTCACTAGAGAGCATCAGTGATAGAGCAATGAGCTGCTGCTCAGAGAACGGGGCAGGAAATCCTACAGAAGCAACAGGCTGTTGCTGGATACAGAAGTTTTCTGTATCGTATCAGAAAACTCTCCCTGCGCAAGCAGCATCCCAGGACAGCTCCCGGAGGAGCACAGCAGCTGGGCTAAACCACCCTGAACCCACAGCCGGCACAAGCCACCGTCCTCAAAAGGTCACTCTCCCTGAAGGAAACCCCCAAATAATGCTCTGATTTGGGGCTTCGGTTCTGTTTGATTGCTTCTGGAAAAGGGGCACATCTTAGGATCTATTTTTCCAGTAACCTTCCAACTTGGCACTGGTTATACCTGTCTCTAGCACTTCTGATTATTCGGGCCTTCCCTGGTGATCCCGACCGCAGCATGGGTGAAATGGTCTCCTCTGGTTTTGGCAGCAGCCCCTGCAGGGTGAGCGTCCTGCGGTGCAGGGCAGTTACCATCCCCCTATCACCTAACAGAGTGAAAAGCAAACAAGCTTGACAGAGAAATGGAAAGCATCTGTCTCTGGTTTGTTCAGCTCTTGTTGCTAGAGAAAGCTCCTAGTCTTCATCGTCAGCTTCCTGGAGCTCGCCGTCAATATCTGTGGCTTGAAACAATCTGCAAGACAATAATTTACATCAGGATGTAAAAAAAGTACAGAACAAATATACCAGTCTGTGACCGAAAATACAAACGCAGCACCTTTCGCCATGTTCGTCAGCACCCTGAGCCACTCACACCACAGTCCACCAAAAGAAGCGACTCTCCGCTTCCGCAGCACGTGACAGCACAAGCCGTTACAGCACCTTGCAAACACAGTGTCTCAAGAAAGCCCTGAAAACATTAATGACCCAAACCGGATCAGAAGTGGCCCAGCACGCTGCCGGTCCTTCTGCAGCGTGAGATCAGCATCCTGCTCCCCACAGCTTACAGTCAGATCGGGAATACGGAGCTGGGCAAACCGCTATAACGTACACCGGGCGGGAATGAGAGGGAAGAAAATGGGTTTTTTAATAAGAGGTGAGCTTAGTCAAGATAGGTGGAGGTTAAGCTGAACTAAAAGAAAAAAGAGCACCAGAAGAAAAATCAAAAGCAAAACAGGGTAGAAAGTGAAAAATGACTGTTGGAGAGGAGGGAGTGCTGACACAGGGCCAAGGGCAAGAGCAAAATCCACCCTGTCGGCCACACCCATGACAGCAGAACCAACAGCGCAGGTGGTTTGGCTTTTGTCTCTGTCACGATGGGCCCACAGCCCAGTGGGACACCCCCGCCCAGCGACCTCCCCGACCCGCGTGAAGTGCCCCTTCGCTCTTGGTCATCCTAACGGGGATGATGTAAGGCAAGCCTGCAGCTTTTTGGAAGCACCTTTCGTATCCCAAACCTTGCGTGGCCCCAGAGCGCCTGCAAGGGCCCCTTCCCCTGCAGGCTGTCTCAGCAGCGGCAGCGAGGGAAGCGTCCGGAACAGGCCCTGAAGACTTCCCCATCATTTTAAAACAGAAGCTCTTAAAAAGCAAACCCATATCCGGAATCACCCTGATTGTTCTGTTGCTGGTCCTCCTAAGGGTAAATACTTGAGCGAAGAAACTGTGTCTTAACCTGTACAGCTACAAATGTCAAGGCAAGAATAATCCGGGGAAGACTGAGCAGAAGACTCCTCGGTAGGGCCGAGCCCCCGCACACACGCACCTGTTGAAGCAGCGGGAGGCCGGGTCGTTGAAGTGGTTGTACGGGTGCCACTTCGACAGGGTGCCCATACACAGCCAGCAGAAATACTTCCCGCAGCCCGTGCACGTCATCTTGTTACAGCCGTCAAGTTTCTGAGGGGAAGGAAATAAGAAATAGCAGAAGTGTTCCCGGGCCACTCTCCAGGAAACAGTCCGCGCCAACCAGCGCAGACCTGCTGCTGCGGTCCTGACACTGCTCTCTTCCCACCGGTCGAAAGGACAAGGAGCTAGAACGGGAAGCAGGCTGTACTACCCATCGCTCTGGAAAGGGGTGTCCCTGTGAAGGGAAGTGGTGTAAACCAGCCGCAGCCTGCAACACTCGGACAACAAAGGGATCCATACGGGTCCACGCGGATCCATCGTCTCCTGGATCTTCTCCGGAGAGGAGCCGGAGCAGTACCAGTTGCTGTGTTTACTGAAGTCCCCGAGCTCCCCGAACATCACCTCCTTTTCCATGGAGCACACGGGAATGGGAAGTTCTCTTACCAGTTCCTAGAAGTTTACCTCCCCTGGTGAACCTGGAGGCTACAACCCTCTGTTCCTGCCCAAATTCAGAGCTGACTCATTTCTGTCTCTGTTAAGGGATGCTCTGCCCCCTCGGCCCTTCCCCTCCGTGCTCACCTCTATGGGAGTCCCACAGCACGGACAGGACTTGGAGTTCTTCTCCAGCCACTCCTTACTCCCCATCTCCTCAAGCGCTTTCTCAATCACTCGTTTGCCGTAGCGTTGTTCTAAAAATACTTTAGTTGCCTCATCTGCTTCTAAATAATCGTTTTGCAAATCAATTAGTTTCACTGGGGAATAAAACAAAACAAAAAACCCCAAATCAAAACAGGTTTGGTAATAGATTAGATAAAGAAGAACAGTTAAGAACAGCATGGAGTATTCTCAGAGGACACCAACGTTGTTAATTAAAAAGCAAGTAAAACATTAGAATGCATAAGAGAAAGAATATTAAAACTCCTCTACCTCAAAATTCAGTATTTTTACACTGTTTCATTATAAAAGAGACGAGGCAATGAATACAAAAAGACCCCTGGAAATTAAAACCCTGTAAAATAAACTGAAAAATGGAAATATTTGTTCTGAACACACTTGTAATGAAACTTTGTCACATGATTCTGAGGCCAAACAGAGGAGCGTCCACCGGTTTCCACTATTGACTCTGACAACCAAAAATAGTGGAAAGGGAAAAAAAAAGCACAAATAAAACTATTCTTCCTCTGCTGTGGCCTCTCAGTCTTTGGCCATCAGCAGTTTAGGGACCTCCTGAGCTGCGGAGTGTTGTCAAAGGAATAGTTAACTGCCAGCAACAGCCCTACTCCAAATGCATCGGCCTCATCTTTCAGAACGTGGGCACTGATGAGCTTCCTTCCCTAATTTCTGACCCTCAGGCTTCTCCACGCGGGACGCAATGGTCTGAGATGAGCTGACTCACCCGCGGTGATTTTGCAGGGGGAGACCCCGTGGTACGTCATCTTACAGAGAGTGCAGAAGGCGTAGTTGCAGCAGGAGCATATGCCCATGGTGCAGCCCGGCTCCTGCATGACGGGCGTCTGGCAGCCGGGGCGCGGGCAGTACACCACGTCCGCCATCAGGTCCAGGCTGGACTGCAGGAGCAGGCGGTCGTAACGTGCAAAGAGCTCCTCCCCAACCAACTCTTTAACCTAAGCGGAGGGCAAAGAGAGGTGGAACGCGTCTGCAATTCTTATTTCAGCAAAAAACAGTGAGTCAATGAAAAAGCACCCCCAGCTGGGATGAACCTGCTCTGTATTCCTAACAGGTCATGACCACACTCCTAGAAACGCTGTTGTAATTAATCAAATTCAACGCACGGCGTCAAACGTGATGGGACGTTACTTCAGGCTTGACCAAAGCCAGCACTAACCCAGTGGTCAGAACGAATGCCCTGTGATCCAGCTCTAACTCCTGACGCCTCTGGGGGCTCCCAGCATGGAAAAGCACCGTCCCCAGATGGGCTTGTGGTGCTCAGCGTGAGCAGCCCCAGCTCACCACCGGCGAGGAGCAGCAGGGAGCTGGACTCTGCCCGTGCACTGCCGTTACCTGGCTGGGTGTAGCGACAGAGGAGCACTTGGGCTCAGGGCAGTTGAGGCAGCGGACTTGGCCGTCCCGGATCTGTATCTCGAAGTAGTCCTTGAGGCACGCTCTGCAGTACACGTGGCTGCACTCGGAGAAGTACATACAGTCACTGCCCAGCTTCTCGCAGAAGCAGATATTGCACAGGTACATCTTGCTGTTAAAGCACTTCCTCCGCTGCGCCTGATCAAAGTCCAGGATCTCCCTGATCAGGCTCGACAGCGAGTCCACATCCTGCACAGCTCTGGCATCCAGGAGTT
>NW_010412819.1:1811-2326 GCF_000710305.1 Buceros rhinoceros silvestris | reverse complement strand
TGCGGCAGAGCCTGCTGCGCCTCCACAACCCTTCTCAGCGCCAAGGGGCACCGGAGGCGTCCTGCTCTGCCCCTTCCCTTGAGGGCACATTTTTAGCTCATATGGGGAGGAAATATTCAGGTAACTCAGCGTCTCTTCCTTCAGAAACTGCATCCAGGCGAACAAGACCACAGAGCCTCGATTCTCCTCCCATATATTGTCCAAGTGTTTGCAAAGAGCACTGAGCTAGAAAAGAAAAACCGTTCCAGGTTTCAGTGAGTGCTGACAACTCGTCACTGTTTTCCTCTCCCACCGTCCCCCTTAGCACATACTTAGATTTCAGAGTCCAAAGTTTTTAAAACAGTGTCCCCCTGCACTGCCAGGTCCCCGCTGACCCCTGTCCCTCAGCAGCACTGTCCCTCCACACAGCTGGGAAACCCCTCCAGGGATGGGGACTCCACCACTGCCCTGGGCAGCCTGGGACATGCCTGCACAACCCCAACGGGACAGAAATGGCTCCTAATATCCAGCCCTCG
>NW_010412819.1:0-1779 GCF_000710305.1 Buceros rhinoceros silvestris | reverse complement strand
CTGCCCGGGGCAGCCTGGGACATGCCTGCACAACCCCAACGGGACAGAAATGGCTCCTAATATCCAGCCCTCGATATTCCTAATATCCAGCCCTCGATGACAGCTTTCACTCCTCAGCATGGAGACCAAATCCAAACGAGGAGGAGACCACAGAGGAGAGAACTGGGATCGTTTTTGTCTTCGTTTCTCCTTCCTCTCCTCCACCCCCATCCCCAGAGCACTGTTAGTTGTGAACTTCCTGGTGGTCCCAAAAGCCCAGTTGAACCGTTAGCGCTGGCCTGCAGACCTGGGCCTGGTGGAGCCATTTTCCGCTGAGGGTGAACGATGGCGGGGAGGCGGAGGGGTAGTCTGGGGGGAGCTCAAAGTTCAGCACGAGGGGCGGCAGGAAGCAGACAGTGTATTCAAAGCCGCTGCTCTGGAGACTCTCTGCGGAACTGCCTGAATTGGGGAGAATTGAGACAGGGGGAGACAAGACAGTGAAAACCCCTGAGCTGTCTGTGTGACATCTCGTTTCATCTGACACATTTCTGGGTTTAAAATGATTTATTCAACCCAAAATAACAAAACTTCTCAGTCTGATAAATTGCACGGGGTTGTACGTGTGTGGTCAAAGCAGCCAACACCAGTGAAATACCAGATCCTGCACAAACCAAGAACCTGGGAAGACCTATCCTCAAAAAAACCCACATTAACTTTATTATTCCAAAGAAATACTTTCCTCATCTCCAGTGTTAAAGCTCACTAACGAGGTTGTGAGTACAAGGATGAAACCAGCTCCTCAGATAGAACCCCAACACCAACGCAGGACGGAGCCAGTCACAGCATCCTCTGCTCGGTGTTCCCACATATCGCTGGAGGAACAACCGTCTGAGCTGAAAATCAGCCTGGAAAAACCTAATTTCGGGGTAACACAAAACGTCTCAACTCACCACTCACAAAAACTTTGAAGTTTTGGGGCAACTCCAGACAAATTCTAGTTTCTCCTCCTTGGGCAGACTCGGCTCTCTTAAACTCCTCTTCATCATAAATGCTGGCCAGCGCCAGCAGCTCGTCCTCCTGAGCTTCCTTGTCTTCTGAAGACATCTAAGTGTTCTGTGGAGTTAAGAGCACTCTGCACCATCGACCGAGCTCACACCGCCCCATCAAATGCGTCCTCTGCCGTACCTAGTCCATGCTGCTATTACAGACTTAGAAACCCAAGTAACTGATATAAAAGAAGGTAAAATATAACTAAGGTTTTGTATCAGTTGAAACAAATATTGATAGCTTGATAAAATAAAAACCCCACCCTAACAGAACACTGAAAAGTCAAGAAGCAAACTGCTGTAACTAGAGGGGAAAACACTGAAACCCACTAATGGCAAAAGTGTTACAGGGACATTTCATTCATGTTTGAAAGGGAAAATAGGCTAAAAAAAACATGAAAAAGGAATTAGTAACACTGTCTCTCGCCCAGTGTACCGAAACAAAGGTGAAAACAGCCCCATTTATGACTAAAGTTCCTGAAGACATCAGTAAGAAGCTTCGAATCCTACACGGGCACCTTGCAGCGGTGCTGCAGTGATTTGGGGAAATCGAGCCGCGTTTGAGGAATTACCTTTTTACCCACAACTGTGCAGTGCCTGTGCGGCCGGCTGTTTCCTTGGCGGGGGCAGCCGCGTCGGGGGGCCGGAGCAGAGCCCCTGCTCATTCCTCTGGGAGATGCGCAGCTCGGGAGCTTCTCCTCGGAGGAGGCAGGAGGAAGGTCGGTGTTCGCTGTCGAGGGGCGCTGGTTCTTCC